>NC_079446.1:27906090-28058590 GCF_903798145.1 Danio aesculapii | reverse complement strand
AAATAACATGAGGACGGAAACAAGTGAGCAGACTTCACATGACTATACTGGATAAAGTCAAAGTCCCATAAAGGAAAGAATGTTTACTCGGACAGCATATTTGTGATGCCTGAGGATGGCTATATTGGGCATTCAAGACAAAGTTTGTGTCTGAGTAATCCCACTTTCATACTATATAATATTATATTATAACAGTCTGCTAGCTGAGTAGAATGTCTGAATTCATACTAATCATTAAAACAAAAGCTTAAGAAATACAAATTCTCATCATTTACTTTCACTTCATTTGTCACAAACGTTTGAGTTTCTTCTAATCTATACTTTGACAAGATCTTTTTGAGAAATGTTACAAAATGGTAACCATTGACTTCCATAATATTTGCTTTTCCCCCATAGATGTCAATGGTTACCAGTTTCCAACATTCTTCAAACTATCTTCATTTGTGTCCAACAGAAAACAAAAGGTATAAAGGTTTGGAAGGGTGAGTAAATAGTTTATTTTATTTTATTTTTTGAGTGAACAATTCCTTTAAAGTTTCCCAGTGATGGGTTGCGGCTGAAAGGGCATCTGCTGTGTAAAAACATGCTGGATAAGTTGGAGGTTCATTCCGCTGTGGTGACCCCGGATTAATAAAGGGACTAAGCCGAAAAGTAAATGAGCGAATGAATTCCGTTAAAGAGCAGGTCAAATGGTGTTTTAAAGCACTCTAATATAGTTTTGGAGCTCCCTACAACATCTAAGTTCAGAAAACAGTAATTTTCTTATAATATGCATTTAATAGAATAATTATTTAGCAGTTCTGTTTCGATAGGGTTCATCTGAATCATTTCCGGCTTTAGGATTATAAACCCCTCCTTTTCAAAAGCCAAGACTGCTTAGATTTTAATTGGTCTTTCCATATCTGAACTGAAACTTCACAGTTCACATTTTACATACATGTGTGGATTATGCAGATTTTGTACACTAATTGTAAAAATTCATAAATATAACGACTCGTTAAGGACATTTAGAGGCAAGATGTCCATTTGGGAGACATTATTTATCATGCACACTTTTTTGATTTAAAACGTTGCAGACTGTTTACATTGTAACGTTACTATTATCTCTGTCAGAAGAAATTTATCCAGATATTTAGAATCAGATAATCAGATAAAATCAGATAAAAGATAGGGTTGGTTAAAAAGAGCGCAACAGGCCAAAAAAAAAACTCTAATAAATTAGGGAAACAGTTGTTTAACAATAACTGACAGTGGCATGATCACAGCAATCCACTCCCGGCAGATGGCTGGTGAACTACACATCACACTAACACACTACAATTCCCATCATGCCGTTTCACACACCGGTTGCTGTTCACCACTGATGACTAACACACAGCTGAATCCTGTCATCACTGATCATCTGGACTACTTATACACCACACATACACCAGTTCAGGACTGAGTCTTTGCTTGCAGTCATCATGTGTTAGTTTTGTTTGCTGTTTGTTTTTGCCTGCCATGTGCCTGATCTTAGGGTGCTTTCACACCTAGACTTTTGTTTAGGAACCTGGCGTGTTTGCCCAGTTAGCGCGGTTCGTTTGGCATATGTGATTCCAGCTCGGATCCGTGCCAAAACAATCGGTCTGAAATCGCCTAAATGATGTGGTCTCTGCTCGACTGAAATGAACTCTGGAACAGATCGATTGTATATATTACAGTGTATTCTGGATATGTAATATCCATGTTAACGACTATATGAAGAGAGACTTATGAGTAGGGTGGGATGTCATTCCTACCGGTAAATGTGCGTTTCATGTCAAATACGAAAGTGAAAGCATGTTAACTATTAACGAGAGCTGTTTATCTATTAGGAGAATTGGCCGAACTGCAGTCTTGTTTTATCTGTTATTTCTCTCTATTATGTAAAGCCTATATTGCACAAAACTAGCCAACTGCTATGTATGAGAAAGTCTTGCATCTGATTTAAATTTGGTGATGATGTCTGTGGGTGTCACTATTCAAATGAAAGTGCAGCTTTTCGCTTATGTTGTCTTATTGCTCATCGTCATAAAATTAAATAGGGATGCATGACAGCTGAGCGGGAAAATTAACCGTGAAACTCTGACCAATGTGACGAGAATGTACTAGTGTGTGACTTGTTTTAGCTATTGTGGTCCATTTAGAAACTTTGCTGTGTGAAAGCGAACCGCACAAAAACAAAGTGCAACATTGTGACAATTTAAATTCCTATTTTGGAACAAAAAAAATCGATTTACAGGTGGGAAAGCACCCTTGGTTTTGTTAATGCCCTAGTTTTTGACTACGTTTTGGATGCCCTGCATGTAGATGTTTTGCCCTAGTTTTGACTATTGCCTGCTTACATGAATACTCGTATTAAATTGCACTTGGATCCGTACTTTTGTTGTCTGGGATTCTCTGCACGTGACAGACAGACCTGTTGTGACAGCTGATGTTGTTAACTGAATGCACTGTATATGCTAGACTAGTGATACACTATGCACATACACATGCAGTCCTATGCATACACTTCAGACCCGTTACTATACTTTATCACAGCCTCCAATGGCATAGATATATACACTAGATATAGCATACAGACCCTGAGCATGCGTCAATACCATCGCCATATTTGTACAGTGCTCCCAGGACAAATGTCATTCAACCGCACTAGTTTTTCTCTGCTTACGGGTGTAGTAATGTACAAATAAAGCACAAAGGTAATAACATTTCATAGGTAAAATTTTGTTTATTACGTTTTTGTATGTTACGAACTTTAGTGCTAAACAAGTATTGATGATAATAAAGTTTCTTACTGCACTGACCATAAGGCAAAGTAGCACCAACTCGCACTAAATTCTAGGCTTTTGCTAGTTTTGTTGAATAAAATAAGCAAACAATGTAAATGAAATACAACAAAAAGATGCTGCGGTGCTAGAAACTTATATTATTGTTGGCTAAGTGAACGAGTCATTGATTATGGGGATTCATTCACAAACGAATCGCTCCCTCTGTTAGAATGAGAAGTGAAAGCAGGAGAGGGGGTCTGTTTCAGGGCACGGATTAGATCCAATTTAACAGGGAGAAAGGATAATACATTTCAATGCACATAAACACATGCTCTTTGTCGGAAATGGCCATCGATGTAGAAAATGATGTAAAATTATAATTTTCATAATGTAAAAAAAAATCCAGACCATAGATTTATGTTTATATGTGCATATATCTCTGGCTCTGGATGGCCAGTTCTTCACTGCACCTTGGTCCCACATTCATTTCAATGGAGCGCTACCCTCTACTAAAATGACAGCTCTCTTGACGCATTCCTTCTGATAGACAACAATAGTGTAGGCAACATCTAATGTAATTATATATGCTCCAATGGTAGCTGGCTCTTGCATTTAGAAGGCAGGAGCTATACCATCATAATGCATGTTCCACATTCTACTGTTCATAGGTAATCTAAGTGAACCATGAACTCTTTGAAAAAGGCTTAGATGGTAAATGTTTTTATTATTATTAAAATATAATAAATATGTTTTATATTTGCTTGTGTCACCCTTCCGAGACATCATGAGGTTAGTTTGAACTCGAGGCCATAAAAGTGCCTCATGCTCTGAGTTGAACATTCCACTCGTGCGCTGAAAAAAGAGACTTGTTCCCAAATATTATGTTGAGGCTTTCCATGGTACAAAAAATGAAATTCTCCTCTGGCAATCATGCTCAACTGTTGTCAAAAAGCTCCATCTTTCGTTTTTGTAATCCGCAGATTTCTAAAAATGGACATCTGGTGCTGGTGAATGTGAGGAATGCGAGAGAATTAATGTGATGAGCATTATACATTTCGTTTGACTTTCGAAGATGGAATGCCGGGCCCCATTACATGCCTGATTTACAGATATAATTATAAACACATCTGCGGCAATGTGCGTGTGTTTGCTGAAGATTACAATGCTTTATTTCTTAGCAAAACAGTGACTTATGAGTGACTGGGGATTTAGGCTAGAAAAAACCCCTCAACAATGATGTAGCTAATTTAAAAACAAAACCGAATGGCTAAACAATGGCTAACCAAAAGCAAAAATAAGATTGTATGTAATTACTATTCCCACAGAAAAACAATGCAAACTCTTTCTCATCAGCCCAAACACCACTTTACTCCCTCGCTGAGCTATTTTTAGTTCAATGACATCATCAGTGTGTGACAACGCAGAAAGGCATTTTCTGGATAAGTTTGAACCTCTGGGAATATGCTATTGAGGCTTTAAGAGACCTCTTGTAGATCCAAAAGATATTTTCTCCTACAAACTTGCTGAAGTCGAAGTCTGGAATCATCAACACACAGATCTGGTTTTGCTTAAGCAAGAAACCAACCCCCTTTCCAAGAAGTACACAACTTCAGGAGGAGCACAACGGCGTTTAGTCATTTTATATGAAGCGTTCCAGCTCAAATGCGCCTCAGTGGAACATCAACACCTCGTCTGAAAAACAAACACGCACGTCTCAAATAGGTCAACACGGGGTTTAGTTGGCCAAGTCCCACAGAGTGTGTTTATTTATAAGAGGAGCTCGTTCTTTAGCTAATGCAGGAGATGTTTTAGTGTTATTATTGTAGGTAATTCCTTTGAGGTGATGTGAGGCAGGAAACAGGGAATCTTACTCGTGAAGAAAGACGTTTGTACAAAATAATAAGCTCTGAAGAACACCGACTGTTCATGGCTGGTCAGCGGTGATGCAGAAAGTCGGCCCAAAAATATTTGAACACTGAAGTCACACTTAAAAGTTAAATAATTAAACCGGTGGCATTGTTTTAAAGAAGACAACAGAAGCACACTATGTAAGTATTTGTAAGATTTTAAAACAACTAAAATGTATTTGACAAAAAGGAAAACACATGTAGAAAACTCATCTATCTATAACTACATTTTAACAGCAACTTTAAGTACAACATACAACTGTAACCGCAAGCTGTATGCGTTTATTTCTTCAAAAAGATCTGATTCATCATTGAATCAGTTGCTCAAAAATGATGAGATCACAGTAGTTTTGCTGAATGTTTTACTTAAAAGAACTGACTCATTAGAATAATTTATTATTAAATCAGTCTACACTGGTTCTGCTGTATGGTTTTGTTACTTAAAAATATGCTTCAAAAGAATCATTTGGTTCTAAAATCTGACTACATGTCATAAGAATCATTTGTCTGGGAATCAGATTTACAGTGTATAATTTAGATTTACTAAATCCTACTCATAGCAATTTCTTTTCTCTGAAACTGGACCACATTGGAAGTACTGCTCGTATTTGTTTCACTAGAAACCGTGGACTCATAAGAATCATTCATTTGGAATCCAGACTGGTTCTGCTTTATGTTTCTGAATGAACAAAAAGAACAATTCATAAGAATCATTTGTTTAAGAACTTGACTTGAGTGGTTGCACTATTTGATGTTCTTAATTAACTAAAAACAAATAAAACAGTAATTTGTTCAGGTCACACTGGTTGGGTTGTATGTTCCACTAAAAACTGGCTGCAGCCTTGATGATGCAAGCTGAGATTGCATATCTCAGAGATGCACTGTCAGACACAATGTACTCAATGGAGTTAGTGACATCACCGTGAGGGGTAGGGTTAGGGGCGGGCTCTAAAAAGCATTGCATGCAGCTCAGATTGCACCTGCACCAGGTTTGTATCCAGACCCCTGTTTTGCTATAGATTTGTCTGGTGTCTATATAAATTTGTAAGTGTTATAATAAGTGTTTTGAACACTTAAGTCACAAGCTAGTCACAAATGTGTTTGCGTCTTTAGAGAATCTATTTTTTTGTGGCATGAGGCACCTTTTTTTTTTTAAGTGTGTTTTTCTGTTATTGTGTGTTTTGCATGCACAGCTCATGCTTGCCTGCTACACCTCGCATTTTTGACTGTGTGCTATGTGCGCCAGCAGCTGAAAAAGTCAACTCTGCAGAAAAAACGCCTGAGCATCAAGACCGTTTATTCAGCGTAGTTGCCTAAACTAGCATCATAAATTGTGCAACACCCTGCAGGTCTTTCAAGTCTTTCAAAAGAGAAAATCAACAATAATGCAGTGCGTTTTACCTCGCTTTTAGAACTGAAAGTGTGTTCCACAGTGTCAAAGTTTTTATTTTGTTTTGTTTCACTGCCATAATTGTCTCTTCTTAATTCATCATTTAACTTCTTTTAATTTCTCTCTGGACAAGTGCCGCTTTGCAAAAAATATATGGAACAGCTGAAGGTGTGTATCATGCAAATCAGTAAAAAACTGTTCAAATTCACTAGCAGAAGAACGAATTTAAGAACAAACTCATGTGTGTATGCATGTTTTGTGAATTAGGGGGAAAGTTATGGTGAGAAGTTCTAATGTGCATATAAATACAAAAACATATGCAATTATTAGTGAATTAGACCCATTTTTTAGTTTGAAAATACTGGTGTCTATTCCAGTACAGACCGAAAAAAGAGGCATGTCTACTCACAATTGCTCTATGATTGGTCTTGCTCTATGATTGGACTACTGCAGGGATGGGCAAATGTAATGCTGCGGTCACACTAGAGACTGTGCATGTGCGATTCTGTAGTACGGCGCTGGAAAAGGGGCGGGATTAAACAAGATGATTAGCCATTAAAAAAGCGAGCGATTGGTCCATGTTTAAAATTTCTGTCCAGAGAGGTCATGTTTTGATCTTCGATTGGTCTCACGCAATCATGTGATGCGATTTTGCAAGTCAGAGTTTACCAAGCTTGAACTTTCCAACGCAGCGAACTGCGAAACTTGTTGCACAAGCTTGCGTTTCCAGTTTGATGCATTCGCGTTTGTATGATTAG
Organism: Danio aesculapii; assembly: GCF_903798145.1. Taxonomy (NCBI): domain Eukaryota; kingdom Metazoa; phylum Chordata; class Actinopteri; order Cypriniformes; family Danionidae; genus Danio; species Danio aesculapii. The sequence continues at coordinate 28,051,746 of NC_079446.1, read as the reverse complement.
AAGTCTATGGGGAGAAAAGTCCAGTGTGATCGCAGCTTGATTCTTCAGGGCTGGTGCTCCAACACTAATCAAACACACCTGAACACACTAAGCAGTGTCTTCAAGATCACTAGAAAGCTATAGGCAGGTGTGTTTGATTAGGGTGAGAGCAAAACTATGCAGGACACTGGCCCTCCAGCATAAAGTTTGCCTATCCCTGAACTACTGCGTAAGTGCTTATCATTCTCTCATTTGTAAAGCCTCTCTCTCATATCACCATTATATAAGCGGTAGATGTAAATACAGATGGCAGCAAAATATGAACATGATCACTGAGAGTGAATATACTTGTATCATGCATTTTGGGCTATTAATGAGACCTTTTTTATAAACTGACAATGCTCTAGTGCAGGGGCTCTCTAACTCAGTCCTGGAGGGCCAGTGTCCTGCAAAGTTTAGTTCCAACCCCAATTAGACACACCTGGGCTAGCTAATCAAGCTCTGAAGCTGTGGTCACTCTGGGCTTTTCTCCCCATAGACTTACATTCATACGCACGCAATTGCGTCTGACCAGAAACACAACCTTGTGCGACAAGTTTCGCAGTTCGCTGAGTTGCAGAGTTCAAGCTTGGTGAACTCTGACCTGCGAAATCGCATCACTTGACTGCGTGACACCAACCGAGGTTCAAAACATGACCTCTCTGGACAGGAATTTTAAATATGGGCCAATCGCTCGCTTTTCAAATGTCTAATCGTCTTGTTTAATCCCGCCCCTTTTTGCAGCGCCGTACTACAGAATTTCGCAAGCTCAAACTTTAGTGTGACCGCAGCCTTACTATAAGCTATCTATACACATCCTTGCAGGCATGCTGAGGCATGTTAGAGATAAAATCTGTAGGACAAGTTTGAGAGCCCCTGCTCTAGTTTAAATGGCACAGAAAAAAAACTCATCACACTGGACAAAGTTAATGTGTCTTACCTGAGCAAAGCTCTCCTTTATAGCGCAGGCAACTGAAATCGTCACACTCGCATCTTTTCCCCCATACTTTGCCGAAGTCATTATTGTGACAGACGCACTGGCCGCACACACAGTCTCCCCGGCCGCTGCAGATCACCTTGTCTGGCCCACTGCAGGCATCCTGCTCTGTTGGGCTGTAGTCGCCCTCCGCACACTCACAGCGGGGACCCAACCGCCCCGGGTGACACAGGCAGATGCCACACTCATAGGTGCCATTGCCATGGTGGCAGACGGGACTCTCAGGCTCGGCCTTTGCTTGGCATTTACACTCACATTCAAAGTTGACTGTGATCTGCAAGGTGTCTTTGAAGCCCACTGGTTTGATAGTGAAGGTTTTGCGCTTCTCCTTTGGACAGCCTCTGGCTCTGGCTTCAACACTGAAGGACACCTGGAAAGATGATTTTGATGAAGGTGTTAGAAAGCAGACATTATTTATTTGATATGTATGTATGTATGTATGTATGTATGTATGTATGTATGTATGAATGTATGACTGTATGTATGTATGATTGCATGCATGTATGTTAGGCATGGGCCAGTATAGGATTTTGACGGTATGATAACCTTGGATAAAAATATCACAGTTTCACGGTACCATGCTATTGTGATTACTGCTCTAAAATATATTCTTTTAAATGTCTTTTTAAATGTTTAAACGTCTGAGATACTGTTGTCCTAAAAAATTTGTGTGTGTATCTTTGTACACAATATGTGTGTATTGACAAATACATATAATTAATTATGTGTACTGTAAGCAAGTGAAAGGCTTTGATTTAATTATATGTAAAAAAAATAATCATTCATTAATGAAACTAATTAAATGTAAATAGTAATTATAATTACATTAAATCATAATAAATATAAAATACTAATTTTATTTGACACATACACAGTCATACACCGTACAATATGAAATGAAATGCTTATACAACCGCCCATGACTGTAAAAAACGAAACTAATATCAATAAGAATTATTATTAGGATTAAAAAAAGAATTATCATTATGGAGTTTAATAAGTAAAAAGTATAAGTAAAAAAAACCTGACAAATTTAGCTATAGAAATAGGAGTTATAGCTATAGAAAATAAGACCAAATATATTTGTATCAAGTAGATTGTCTCAAGTAGATGACAATCTGCTTATCATATCTTAAAAAGCACAATATAATATAATATAATATAATATAATATAATATAATATAATATAATAAAACAAAACATAAGATAACATAATATAATATAGGTGTCACGGTAGCGCAGTGAGTAGCACGATCGCCTCACAGCTCGCTGGTTCGAGCGGGTGTGTGGAGTTTCTGTGTGGAGTTTGCATGTTCTCCCCGTGTTCACGTGGGTTTCCCCCGGATGCTCTGGTTTTCCCTATACAGTCCAAAGACATGCGGTACAGATGCGTTGAATAAACTAAATTGTCTGTAGTGTATTTGTGTGAATGCAAGAGTGTATAGGTTTTTCCCAGTACTGAGTTGTGGCTGGAAGGTCATCCGATGCGTAAAACATACGTCTGATAAGTTGGTGGTTCATTCTGCTGTGGTGATCCCTGATTAATAAAGGGACTAAGCTGATAAGAAAATAATATAATAATATAATAATAATATAACAGTTTATTAAAATAATCCTCATAGTAATCAAATAACCAAAGTTTTATTTTGATTGGTTGTCATGAAGACACTTGGGTTTCTGTGTTCACGATAATCTGACGATAACACGATAAGCCTTCTTAAGTGTAATGTTTACCAAAAATACAGGAAAAACAAATGCTGTGTTAAAAATATAATATAATATAATATAATATAATATAATATAATATAATATAATATAATATTTTATAGAGTTAGTTTAGTTTTTTTGAGTCTTTATCTTGTTGACAGTGTTGACTAATATGTGACTGACGGTCTCAGAGTAAAGCCGGTTAGTTTGAGTCAGAGCAGAGCAGAGAACAGGAAATGGGCACGTCTGATGGCCAGACACACTCAGCAAAATGAGTAATGACATATTAACACCCACTTGTCCTGTATGTGTGGAAGATTTTGCAGTTAACCACGTCCAAGGAAGGGAGTGAAACCGCATTATTTTTATGCAACTCATTTATCAAGGAAGCCAGATGATCGCACATTAGAAAGGGCCTTTCCTGTGCTCCTCCTCAAGTGAAACATGTCAAAACATCACAGTTGGTAAAAGACATTGAAAAGAAGGAAATGACTGAATTGAACCAAGGGGGAATTTTGGATTCAGCGGTTTGGTGAAGCAACACCAGGAATTTCATTATAGAAGAATAAAGTTACAACATGAGAATGGAATGAGATGGATGGAGGAAATTAGAGAAACTGACAGATAGAGATCAAGAAGGAATAAGATACTAACGGTATCTCCTCTTTTGAGGCCAGAGCAGGATCTCAGCCCAGGAATGACCTCTCCGTTGAGACATGTGGCATTAAATGTTAGACTGAGCTCTTCTGGGACGTTCAAGACCTCCAGCTCTACCTTAGAGCGCAGTTTCTGATGTAGAAACAAAATAGCAAACAATAGATCAGACAATAGATGGAGAAGGAAAGATCCATAATCAACCCAAGTACAACTCTATCAGTAACACATGTGGCATTATGTGGATCACCACAGAAAACTGAAAGCAGGAACAACAGAAAAGCTCCAAAATGGCAGAAACGTGAAACAGTGTGTATAATGAATACTTTTATTATTGGTCAATGATTTTAGTGGAGAGTTTATGGCTTTAATTAAATTAATATTTACTTTTCAGCAGTGTTGGGTATTTCGAAAACGTACTAATTACATATTTAAAGGTTCAAGAAAGCCATGAGTACTTTTTTGAGATTTTAACAGATTTGTGTGTGATGAGCATCAGTTAAGACAGTTAAGACGTTAATTGTAGATAACACTGGATAAGTTTAAGCTTTTGTCAGCTGATTTAATCTTCTGGGATTAAAAACATTTTTGGGGCGGGATCAGATTCAGTGACGTAGTGCCGATCTGCCTGTCCAGTGAAGACGTTTTGGTTTCTCATTATTATTCATAGACTGAGTTGTCTTATCCTATGAGAAGACCCTGCTTCTTAAATATTCATGACTGCATGTGTTTCCGATGACAGACTACAAAGCTGTGAGACCGCAGCCACGCACAGCATACAGTATTTAGGCGTTCATAAAGGGTCGTATGTGTTTGTTTCCATGATCCACAGGGTTTATTGCATGTTTTTCCCTGAGACGCTGTCAGGGCCGATACAGCAAAGCTGTTTGTGTGTACCAAGCATTTTTGTTAGGAGAGCTGTATGAGAATTGGAGAATTGCAGACTTTTGTCTTTGACCAGTTGAGTTCATTACCATTCAGACACATCCCTATATCCGTGCTGCCATGCTTGCCAATGTATAAAATTTCTAGATTACCAGAAGGGTTAATGGTTGGAATAGATAGGGAGACCTGCTGCACTGCTGTCCAATGTGTCTGCATTCAGACCAGTGTCTGATTTTTCTTTTTAGCCTGATTTTGTGAGCCAACTGACAGCAGTTGTTCGCTCTCCTCTTTTTTTTCCCCTGCTCTGCTGGCCTAGCCTACTCCTCCCTCTGCTCATAGCGCTCCATGCCCATCATGTAGCATCTTTTGAAAAATCTCTGAGGTAGACTTAAACTGAAAGAGGGGGGTTTCAGGACCCTTTAAGGTTGTTTTTAAAGGGGTCCTAATACATATTTCACATTATTAATTGTAGTCAGTTTTTATTTTTATATTTTTGAGTATAAATCATAAATTAAGTTAAATATTCTCAAAGTTCACTCCAAAGGGAGATATTTAAGTTTTTAAAAATTCATTTCAAGAACTACAATGAGCATCGTGTTTGGACTATGAGATTTAATGATGTCACTAAGTGGCCTATGGAAATTGGAATGGTTGGGGTAACAATAATGTTATCACTCTGATTACAGTATGTCTTGCTATATCCATGTGTGCAAAAGTACTGTGCAATCTTCTTGACCAGGGGTCACCAATCTCGGTCCTGGAGGGTCGGTGTCCCTGCAGGATTTAGCTCCAGCTTGCCTCAACACACCTGCCTGGATGTTTCAAGTATACCTAGTAAGACCTTGATTAGCTTGTTAAGGTGTGTTTGATTAGGGTTGGAGCTAAAATCTGCAGGACACCGGCCCTCCAGGAACAAGTTTTGTGACCCCTGTTCTTGACCAATATTCTCAGCTCAAATTATACTGTGAAATATTTGCCGTTCCGATTCTCAAATATTCTAAGAACATTCATTTCACTGTTTAAACACCTTACTAATGATCACATTAGTTGATCTATGATGACTGAGAGGCGCTATAATAATCTGCACAGCAGTGCAGAGATTAGAGCTTCTGGATTTGCAACATGTAAATTCATTAACTTCTCCCAAAATATATGAAATTAAGTGACTGTTGAACTTGGACAAGTATAGAGTAAATGTTCTAGTTTCCCAAACAGTTTGTATCTCTTTAGGGCTGGGTGATTTGACCTAAAATCAAAATCTCGATGAATTGAATATTTTAACTCTATTCCGATTAATGAACGATTAATTTATCGTTTATCATCCATCGTCCTACTTGACCAGAGATCAGATGTGGCTGCAAAGTGGCCACAGAAGTATAAATCAGCCTTAATTGGTTTATACTTCTCCATGCCTTGCGCATAGTCGTGCATTTATACTTAAGTGTGCTGTTTGTGTTCCTCTGCAATAACTCTTCTGACACGCTTGCGGGCAGGGTTTTTTTAAGTTCCTCTGCGTCAAGTTTCTTTGCGGGTGTTTTTACTCACTGCTACTGTAATGTATAACTAGCTCAAACTCGCTCATTCTGAGGTGAGAACCAGCGGATCAGCAACAACTTTAAACATGAAGTAAACAAAAAAACTCAAGTTTCCAACTGTAGCTCCTACATGAGACTTCACACTTGTAAACACTCGCTGCTCTCCCATGGCTCTCCGTGCCGTCCACACTTGTCACCGCTATCAAGCTGACAAATCACAGAGCTTGCACTGCGCATCTTCGCAACGTGTACTTTGAAAGGTGCGCATTAACGTTAGTTTCAGCCACGGCGAGGGGTTTGTGACCAAGCGAAGGCTGTGCCTGACCATACGTGTATGCTTGACGCAGAAGTATAAACTAAGCGGGGTCACGTGACTCCACATGCGGTAGGCAAAGTAATCGAAAAAAATCGAACTGGAAAATTTTGATCGATTATAGGTTCTGATTGTCCATTCCGATCAATTTTTAGATTAATCGCCAAGCCCTATATCTGTTCTGAATAACACGCAGATTATTAACACACAGATCTTCATATTATATGCAAAAATGATTCACATTGCTGCTTGGACAAGGGGTGGCTAAAGCACTGGAACAGCTAAACAATTAGTTCTGTTTTTCAGAAGCGTATCCATTGTAAATGCCTTACTACGAGGTATGATTTAAAAAAAAATAATAATTTCAACAACAAGTGACTACGGAACAAAACTTCTTGTGTTTTTTACTTTATATAAAATACACATTAAGATAATAGAATGATGTTTACTTTTTTCTTAGTTACCTAAACATTATTTGTCAGCCAAAGTCTGGATGACTCACAATTTTTCACAATAAATTAGGGTTGATCATTAAGAGACAGTCTCAAATTTCAGCTCTCTTTTTATTTTCCAAACGTACCATGTTTTGCCCTATATTTCATTTTTCTAACATGTTTTCTGTGTAATCAAAAATAGCCTCAAAACACTAATAACCTAAAATAGCATACTCAGTGATAGCCAATCATGTCGTAGTATATTTTGAATTACAATATTAACCTTCAATCACTTACAGTATATATTGATTGACTTGAAATGAATCTGGTGTCAGTGTTCCTGATGGAGGGTGCTGAGGAGCTCAAGTCGCACACAAAAACAAAAATACTATCATTATAGCAAGATAAAGTCATGGATGAATATTAGAAGATATGCTAAAAGAAACTAAAATGTACTGCATCTCATGTAATCTGTCACGACCACCAGCAGTCGAACTACAATCCTGCCTCAATATGAACTGCAAGTCCTGTTATGCAACACACACCTGCTCCAAGTCTCCATTGATTACACTCCCACAGCTGATGCTGCTCATGGACTGATTACACTATACATATATACAGCTCACTTTAACACTCTCATTGCTGAGTCTTGTTAGGTTAACACCCTGTAACATTACAAAGCGTTTCCCTGGTATAGTTTCTTTGTGGTCCGACCATTGCTTTGTTTCGTTTACCCTGTCTGCCACCTTTACTGACCATCTGCCTGTTACCTGACGACACCTCTGGATTTTGTTTGTGCCTGTTTGCGCCTTTTGTTGATCATTACCTGTCTGACCACAATTTTGATTAACTCAGTTGTTCCTTGTCTCTCTTCTGTGGTTACATAATCACCCAGTCAGTGTCTCAACTGCAGAAAGATGTCATTAAAATGGCTTGTTAACTATATGTCATGCAAAATGTTGTATTTAACTCAGGTAATTATTTATGTTTTCTTTTTTTTGCTAACACCCATGACTGGGGAATTTTCTCTAATCATGTCTAACTAGTTTCAAACCATTTTTAATATTTCTACTGCACTGGCATTTTATTAAAAGTCCATCCTGACAGAAATGAATTATTACTTTTTTTCACTAAACCCAGAAATTCCCTTCGGTACATTAATAAAGAGACATTACAGCATACGCATCCTGGATCAGCTGGATGACGTTATGAGAGTCCTCAGACAGCGTACCCACTGCAGTGCCAGGGATCAACTCACTGTAGTTCTACAAAGCATAAAGAGCAGGAGAAATCTTTCCGAGTGTTCTAAAATATTATATCTGACATACAGTACTGATTTACTGCTTTTAGAGTTATTACTTTTCTTACCTTATAGAGTGATTCCACATGGCTAGTTACAGCAAAGATCAGATTTATATTGTTCTCAGACATTTTCTCTGTGATTAGTGCCAGGGATGGGTAGTCCTGAAAATATTTTGTCCATTAGTATATACACTACATAATAAAAAACACCTGCAGCATTTTTTCAGTACCATAGTTGTGGACATATTGTAGATGTTGTCCATGCCCACATGGCATTGGCCATCATTGGGTCGCACAATTCCTGCCATACGCCCATCCAGTGCCACATGTGTTTTGGCATCTGTAGTGAAAACCAGCAAGTGGGATGCACCTGGTCTCCAACCAATTTTGTCCTGGAATAAAGACAAAATCATTAAATAAGAGACGTAAAAATGGCAGCAAGCCAATTATAACCAGTAAATCATTTTGTTTAGAGAGCTCAACCTTGCACACGGCTGCCTGTATGATGGCGTCAAAGCCTCCCTCTGGGGCGTCCCTGTTTCGAGACACCTTCTGTTTTTTCACCTCCTCGGTAAAGCGGTTCACCTCCTCCGTCAGAGACAGAACGTGTCTGTAGCCAAACTGAGGCTGGCACTTGTATGGGATTCTAGCACATATGAGATAATGGAGCAACTGCTTAGATGCAAAAAGACCAAAAAAGGACACTTTAAACCTATTTTACACCTTTTTTAAGATTTAGGAGAAGTCTTTTGTGTCTCCAGAATGTGTCTGTAAAGTTTCAGCTCAAAACACCCATCAGATTATTTATTATAGCTTTCCGAAAGTTGTAATTTTCTGCTTTGAACAACCATGTGGCTGTTTTTTGTGGCCTGTGCCTTTAATGCTAGTTCTCCCCACCCATGGTTCTCATGTGCCTGTCAGAGTGTGCCTCAATCTCCACCTCTGCTGCATCAGATACACAGCACAGTGACAGACATGAAGGAAGCAGATCTCCTTCTTGATCACATTTGATGATGACTGATGATCACAGAGAGCTGAACAGATCTTTTAATTCCAGTTGCTTTGTCCTGTCTTATTTATATGATTATACGTGTTACTACGTTAATACGCAGTTGTCAATCAAATTGCTGGGCGGGGAAACCGCACTCCTACGTCACGTTGCGGTGGGCCTCAAAAAAATTTTTAAGTAGTGACACCAAACCCCATCCCAAATCCATCCGCCATTGGGGGATAAGCAAATCATACTAAATTGTATGAATGAGTAAGAATTGATACGAATTTAGTCACTAAATCAAAAAGTTATGAATTGCCTTGAGATAGCTTTTGTTTTATCACATTGACTGCATGTTTCTATCATAAGACTACTACTGACAGCTACTGTTTTAGCATGCAGCTAGCATGTTTCTATCATATAATTTAGCACACTGTTAACATGTTGGTATGTCATGATTTTGCCAAGTTCTGATTGGCTGAATGGAATGTTGTTCCAGGGTTAACATAGATGTTAATCAAGGAACATGTCCTACTTGAAATCAGGTTAGCATAATATGTTACTAGCACATTTCTAGTTTCTAGCAGGATTTACCATGCTGCTTTTTCACAGTCTATGGTTTTAAAATATCCAACATGTTTCTTCCATGGTTAACACACTGTGTGTTATATCTTGGAAGGAACATGTTGGATAAATACTATGTTTTAACATTAGAGCCTTATTTTTCGAGCCGCTAAAACTGCTAGCATGTTTTTTTGTATAACACAATGCTAGCATGTTTTAAAATGTTGCCAACAGTTTTATACCAAGATCTAGCAAACAGTCAGTATTTTATTACACTGCTAGTTCTTGTTTTAGCATAAAGCTAGCATGATTCTAGCATTATTTCTGCTTGGATGTTTTATCACATTACTAGCAAGTTTCTAGCTTGATTAAGCACATTCCTTACATTTTAACACACTGCTTGCATGTTTTTAACACAAAGAATAATGTTTCAATAAAAGAACAGAAGACCAACACAATGAAAAAGTCCAGGAAGCAGCCATATAACCAGGCTACTACTTCTACTGGTAACTGTGTATCAGGGCCAGTAATGAAAGATAGTTCTTCTTTACCTTGCTGCCACAAATAAGACACAACATTTCAGTTTAGAAAATAAAACAAATTTTGTAGTAACTCAGCAAATGCATACACCTCAGCCATAATAGCAGAGTGTCTAAAGATGTAATATGAGATTCTGTCAGCCAAAAAGCACAACTCTCAATTACAAGTTTGTAAAAAACACCCATCATCTGTAATGTTTATCTTCAGCTTGTAAATATATGTCATCACTCACGAGTAGCAGGGATTTAACACGGCTTCCTGAGGAGAGATGTACATATACGGGGACACAGGTTTATCCACAAAAGCCCCAAAGCCCATGCGCAGATTACTAGTGGTTTTGCTCATCTCTTCAGCCAGGCCTCGCCCCAACCGTCTCAACTGAGACAAGTCGTCATTCATGGAGTAGGACAGGTCCATCAGATAGTACAAATCCACAGGGTAGTCCTCAACCTGCCGGACTTTCAGCTTGAAGACCTGCGAATCATCTGTGGGATGACAGAGTAACAATTGATTCATGGAGGAACATGTCATTTGCGGTTGCTCGATGATGGGCTGATGAACTCACCGGGTCTCAGAGAGATGTGTATGCTCTGAGGTTGGATCTGGGTGACATCAGTGGTGGATCCCGAGGCCTTGTCACTGAGATCTTTGTTCTCTTTTACGTGCATTTTGCTGGTTGGATACTCCAGAGCTCCCTTGTTGCATCCTGACTCTACAAGGTTCCTCTTCAGGTCACATCGGGAAGAACCAGGAACATCTTGTCCAAAATCCTGACAAACATTTCACATACAGTCATCCTCAGAAATTAAGGTATAAGATCTGTCACTCGGGTGGTACCTTTTTAAAAGTGTAACCCAAAGGTAATGTGCAGCTGTAAAGTACAAAAGTGTACCTTTTGAAAAGATACCGCTCCAAGTTTTGTACCTTTATTTCTGAGAGTGCAAAGAGAAAAGTTTACATAGATCTCTGTTCACTCTCACAAATAAAGGTAAATGAGCTGTCACTGGGGTGATGCCAAAAGGTACAAATTTGTACCTAATAGGTCCATATTAATACCTCAATCGTACATATTAGTACCTAAAAAGAACAAAAGTTTTCCTCTTAAAATGTTTAGGTACAAATATATACGTTTGAGGAACCAATATGGACCCTTTACTTATAAATTTGTGCCTTTTGAAAAGGAGTGTAGCAAAAAATAAAAATAAATTAATTAAAGACTTATTTGCTGTTGGTTGAAACAAAGGTAATCCTGATTCTCAAGATTTGTATTTTGGCCTAAGAATGATAAAATACTGACCTGTTTCTGAGACAACATTTCTAAAAGCATATATTTCATTATAAGGTCAGGATGTTTTTACTCTGTATTTGTGGCACAAGCTTTCTAACTATTCAGATGTACAGTTTTGCTAAATCAGACAATCAGAACTATGTGAACCATTCCAGCAGGCAAACAATATCATAAGACGTTAATATTAGGTTAGATTTAGGTTGTGACGTCAGGTGACCAAAATTCAATGTCCAGCCAGTGTATAAGGACAACAATATTTTGACATCCAATAAAAACGTCAAGTGACCTTGATATTTGGTTGATTTTAGGTTGTGTATGAAAGTAACTAAAATCCAATGCCGAGCCAACATCTAGCATCATATTGACGTCAAATACTAACATTTATTCGTCAGGTATTGCAACCAAATCCAACGTTTGATAGACATCATAGTGAAAACATCCACACAACATCGAGCTGTAACATCAATAGACCTTGATTTTAGGTTGAACGTTGGACACTGACGTCAGCCTGACGTGGGTTCTGACGTCAACCCAATTTTCATTTCCAAACAAAATTCAACGTCCCCACGACAATGGGGTACAATGTCAATATGACATCATGTTGACATCCTGTGGCTGCTGGGTAGGTTTACATAACATATCCACATTATGTTGGCAATACGTTCTTTTGATAAAAGCCTGCATTTTTGTTTTAGGAATTTATTGAATGTTGTAACTCATTCCTCCTACAAATTCATTGGCAAACCTCCCTTTATTTGACTTTTGCAGGACATATGCTTTATATGGTCTCAATTATTTACAATTGAACTTCACTTGTCGTTAAATTAAACTAATGCCTAGACTCAAATATAAAATGTATTATTCTGGAAACCATAATGAGTATATGAACAAAAATGACCATTGTCTTCAACAACAATTCATTGTTGCAACTGATGTTTTGTCAAATACTGTAACACAACAATTCCTTGACTCAGAGAGTCAATCTATTTCATTCAATCATGATCTCAACATATCAATATACTACTGATAAAAAAATACTAACACATTTAGGGAAAAGATAACACAACATGCATTTGACACTGAAACTCAGATTTTACTATTAATCCTACTGCTCTCTGCTCTATGTAGCAATTTGATAGTGTGATAAAATCTAATGTAAACATGTTTCAGCTCAGTTATTAAACATTGCAGAATGCCACACCTCTTGAAAGCACCAGGCACAGGTTGGATGAACGGCCAGGCACTGCTGACATGTGCTGGCTCCTCGAGAAGTACAGATATTAGAACCTGGAAACGAGAGAGAAATGCAAATTTTTGATCTCCAGTTGTGTTAAATTATAGCCTGCAGCTTTATAGAAACACAAATGTGTCAATCCCATTTTATATTAGTAGGCCTTAACTATTAGTGTATGTATTTGCATCAAATGTGAATATGGTGTACTTACTGTGTTCATAATCAATGGCAAAACTGTTGCTCTTGAGGTGGGATATGGGTAGATTTAGGAACAGGTTTGGTGGTATGGTTAGGTTTAATGGTGGTTTAAGGTTAATTACAGAAATTAATTAAAGATGTAATCACATGCAAGTAGTTAATCATAAGTACAATGTTAAAACATGTATTTACACAAGTACACATTGTATTAGTTGAGCCCACCTATTATAAAGTGGGAACAACGTGTCTAATCATAAACATGAGATCAAATTCACTGCTTTCCTTTTTAGGGGAATAGTGTAAAAGTCTGTGTGCATCAGCATAACAGTATAGGGATCAGACAAAACACTTTAGACATTCATTTCAGTTCACATACACTCTTAAAAATGAATGTTCTTTAAATATAAATGTTTTTTACTAGCAAAGGGTGATTATTGGCAATGTTAAACCTTTAACATCCCTCCATACTTTATAGTGGAGAAAGGGTATTTGTTAAATGCTCTTCACAACATGAACATGGTTTCAAGAACTTTTCACAAAAAGGTTATTTAGGAAGCAAAAAGGAGGTCCTTTTTTTTTTAAGACTGACTTTCATCAGATCTGACATATATTGTCAGGGAACAACAGAATTAAGTGCGCACGTAAACATACAGGTACTTACAAATTATTCTTATAATAAATAGACATGGGTCCTACTATTGCATCTATAAGGCTAATGCTTTGAAAGAAAGAAAGAAAGAAAGAAAGAAAGAAAGAAAGAAAGAAAGAAAGAAAGAAAGATGTCCTCCATACAAAATAAAAGGGAAAACCAATATGTCAAAAAAAGGTCAAACATTCTCTATCTTGAATCACATAATCAGTTCATGCATAATCATTTATAGACATTAAATAAAACGGCTATCTGAGAAGAAAATAAGAGTTCAGATTCAGCACAGAACTAGCCTATAAAGTAGGTTCACAGTAAAGTAAAAAGACGAACGTACCCAGTCCGACATCAATTAGGAATATAATAACACAGTAAATCCATAAACTGAAGAGTTTGGCTGAAGTTTCCTCCATCGTTGTTATCGCTGTTCCCTTCTACTACACCGGTGGTTTGTGCGGTCTGCGCCCTCCTTCTCTTCCTTTACGGTCCAGCACAGACATCAGACCAACACCAAATATAGAGTAAATTGTGGTAAAAGCTTGTTTTCGAGGGAGGGAGCAGAGGAGGGATCGACTCACATTTGCCGCGGGTTCTGAATGGAACCGTTGCCTACCTGCGAAAGATCACCGTGATCAAAACAGCTTGTTTTTAATATAGGAAAATTACGTTAACATGACCAGATGAAGTGAATTAACTAACCGACGAACTATGAGAAACTGACCACTGTCTGACATCACTGTAAATGGGATGTAAACGATAAAGTTTACCCACTACAGATTTATGATGGTGTTAAATGATGACATTGTAGAGTGAAACTCTTAAAGTGATAGCAGTATAGCCTACAACTTTTATAACAATCCCATCATGGATAAGCTTATAATCATGAACCAACATAATCATGCAGCTGAGTAGTTGGTCTGCACATTTAGTGGTTACCAAATTGTAGTTTATATTACATTGTGTAATTACACGTTTGTAGGTTGCAGAACTATTGTTTCTAGAAGAAATATACTGGTAATGTATGGTCATTATTAACACTTAAGTCTACAGTGACACAGACTTGACTATATTGTATAGTGTGTAGATTACATTAAACACAGATTACATTATTTGACTAAACTTATTTTCGTGATGATGCTTTTAAACCACCCTTTGATGAAATTTCATGCAAACTATAGAAAGAAGTCGGTATTTTTATTTACTATAGAGAATTCGACACATGTCTATGTTGTCTAAATGAGCATCCTTCAAAGAAAATGTAGGAGAAGTTTTCTGTTTCATCTACCGCGTAACCGCCCATCTGTGTAAATGAACTCGTTTGGCAGGAACTCCTCTCAAATACATGATGTGGACACTTGTCCCCCTCTAGTGGCTAAATGTGAACACTTTCATTTTTAAAAAGGGGGTCAAGATCTACTTGGAATGAACACATACAGCAGGCAGCTGCATGTATATATGTATAAAATGAAAGAGTTCATATATCCCTACTGAAAAAACAGCTTAAACCAGCCTGGTTTTAGAGGGGTTTTGGCCATTTCCAGGCTGGTTTCCAGCCTCGTCTTAGCTGTTCAGGCTGGAAAATGACCAGCTAAAACCAGCTTGACCAGCTTAAACCTATATATATATATTTTTAGTGTAGAATTTCTCTCTCATTCTATTTTTGTGTATGTTATATTACACATTTTATAGCAAAACAAGCAAATAGACGAACCATAACAAAAGAAGGCAGAAAAGGGGAAACAAATATTATTAAGTGCTGTAAGATTAAGAATTATATTAGAACGAGCCCTGACTCATTTCAAAAATGCCATATAATGATTTTTATTTTGCCACATTGTGGTTCTTCATACTCAGTTGCTGACTCATAATTACTGTTTTGGAAATTTATTGTGTAAGATTCCTGTTTAGTTTTGAATAAAACATTTATTTTTTTTATTATTATTGTACATTTTGTAACTTAACACTGATAAGTAAAATATTAATTATTAAGAATAATACATTTTAAGAAAACATTCATTTAAATGAGAAAACAAAATGAAGAACACCTTATGCAAAACAAACTAGACTTTATTTTCAGATTTTGTACAAGACAGATTTTGTAAATTTTTTGGAAAAAGCTTTAGTGAAAGAGTCGAATAAAATCACTATTTATATATATCCCATTCATCTAGAGCAGGGGTGTCCAAACTTGGTCCTGGAGGGCTGGTGTCTTAAAGAGTTTAGCTCCAACCCTAATCAAACACTCCTGAACCAGCTAATCGAGCTCTTTCTAGATATACTAGAAACTTCCTAGCAGGTGTGTTGAAGTAAGCTGGAGCTAAACTCAGCAGGACATCAGCCCTCCAGGACTGAGTTTTGACACCCCTGATCTAGAGAGTGTGAGCCAGCAGCATATTGTTTGTTTTTGAATGTTGTTTCTAGAGCTCTGGAACAAAAATGATGGGGACTGGATTTCGCATATGAAAAAGGGGGTCAAGATCTACTTGGAATGAACACATACAGCAGGCAGTTCTGGGACCAGTACTGTATCTAACAGTACAAGACCATAGCCTATGATAGGATCCTCTTTATAGCAACATACCTGGAACCAAATGGCCTTGATACTGTTGAAAATTGTGGGCCAGTATGGAGAATATTGAGAGATTGGATTGTGATGGTCCTTTGTGTCGCTGGCTCTGCCTGAAGCATTTACAGGAACATCTGTAGAAGCAACAAAAGATTACACAATCATTTTAAGTGGTTAGCAGTGTTGGCTCACAACTAGAAGGTCCCCGGTTCAAGTCCTGACTGGGCCATGTGGCATTTCTGTTTGGAGTTGGCATGTTCTCCCTGTCTTCGCATGGGTTTCCTCAAGGTGCTCTGGTTACCTTAACATGCAATAGGTGAATTGAATAAACTAAATTGGCCATAGTGCATGAGTGTGCGTGTGTGCGTGCGTGCGTGTGTGCGTGCATGCGTGTGTGTGTGTGAATGCGAGAGAGTAGGTGCTTTCCAGCACTGGGGGTTCATGAATTAGTGTATTCTTAGTGTTGAGTTGTGGCTGGAAGGGCATCTGCTGCATAAAATATGAGGCGACAGTGCTAACCACTGAGCTACCATGTAACCCTAACACATCAATACAAGGATAAAAAATATTATTACTAATGATGTTTGTGGATGGGCATTTGTATAAAGCGGGTCTTTATATACAGTTGAAGTCAAAATTATCAGCCTTCAGCCATCCAGTTTCATGAACACTTCAGAAAGTATCATGTCTTATATTTTGGCTGGAATAAAGGCAGTTTTCATTTTAAATTATTTTAAAGTCAATAATTACTATCCTCTTTTAGGAATTATTATTTTTGATTAGCTGCAGAACAAATTACTGTTGTCCAATAACTTTCCTAATTAACCCAACTTGCCTAGTCAAGCTAGTTAAGCCTTTAAATGGCATCTTAAGCTGAATACTAGTAAATATATACTGTCATCGTGGCAAAGACAAAATTAATTAGTTATTAGAAATTAGTTATTAAAATTATTATGTTTATATGTTGGAAATTCTTAAAAAGTACTTGGTAAATATAAAAAAAGAATGCAAATTTCACTGGAGGGGGACGGCTAATAACTTTGCCTTCAACTCTATAGTATATGGGCAATGAGACATAAAAAGTTTTTATGCCCGTTGTCTATAAAATAGATCAAAAATAGTGCTGCTTTTTAAAACCAAGAGGCAAAGCATTATGGTTGATAGTTAGTTTATTTAGAAACTGAATAATTACATTTAAACTGAGATTAAATCAGGGCAGCACGGTGGTGCAGTGGGTAGTGCCGTTGCCTCACAGCATGAAGGTCGCTGGTTTGAGGCTTGGCTGGGCCAGTTTGCATTTTTTGTGTGGAGTTTGCATGTTCTCCCCGTGTTCGTGTGGGTTTCCTCCGGGTGCTTTGGTTTCCCCCACAAGGCCAAAGACATGTGCTATAGGTGAATTAGGTAATCTAAATTGTCCGTAATGTATGTGTGTGAATGAGAGTGTGTTGCAGCTGGAAGGATATCCGCTGTGTGTTTCCCAGTGATTGGTTGCAACTGGAAAGGTATCCGCTGCGTAAAACATATGCTGGATAAGTTGGTGGTTCATTCCGCTGTGGAGACCCCAGATTAATAAAGGGACTAAACTGAAAAGAAAATGAATGAATGAATGAATGAATGAGATTAAATCCCAGCAGGCACACAACATCATAAGATGTTAATATTTTAGTTAGATTTAGGTTGTGACATCAGGTGACAAAAATTCAATGTCTAGCCAGTGTCTAAGGACAACGTTATTTTGACGTCCAATAATGACATAAAATGACGTTGATATATGGTTGATTTTAGGTTGTGTTGGAAAGCAACCAAAATCCAATGTCAAGCCAACATCTAGCGTCATATTGACATCAAATACTGATCGTCAGGTATGGCAAACAAAATCCAACGTCTGATAGACGTCATAGTGATAATGCCTAAACAATGTGGAGCTTAAGATCATTAGACATTGTTATTTAGTTGATTTTAGGTTGGATGTTGAACATTGATGTCGACCAGACGTTGGGTTCTGACGTCAACCTGATTTTCATTTCCAACGTTGTATGTTGGGGTACAACGTCAATCTGTCGTTGACATCCTGTGCCCGCTTTTTGTGTCAAAAATCAGGAAATCAGGCAACAGATTATATAAATACAACATAAAAAATGTATCTTAATAAATAAAACAATTAATGAATCAAACTCATAATAAAATGTTTAATGACCAAATAATACTGATACTATTTTATAATGAAAGCTCATTAAAGTACATCCTTTTCATGATCCACCAACTTATATCTATATTAAATAAACAAATCTCCATAATTATTCATCTGACAGATCCCACAGGAATAACCGGCTTGCTAAACATTTATTTATACGCCATACAAGCACAATTAATCAATTCATTTTGCAATATGCTCTTGAGGCACCTGACTCCCTCCAAAATAACCCTCTTAACAGCTTCCGTCACATTTTGAGGGCATTTACAGATAAAGCTCAGTGGGACTGCTGGGCTGTTTATTTTTAGAGGGTCTATCAGCATCATTTGGATGTGGCTGTGGATTGACAGGACAAGTGTGGCCAGCAGGATGAAGGAACGAAGTCTGGATCTAGACCACACACCCCCACCCTCTGAGCCGGCATTCCTCTAAGAGAGAGACAGAGGCGTTTTGGCTTCCTCCCGCCCACTTTTTGCTCTCCCCAAACGTGGTTGAGGCCCTCGGGGTGTGTATCTCCACTCACCTCAGGACTGACAGGCGCTCTGCAGGCGGGTCGAGCCACAGAAGGACGACTGGACATCCAGGCATGGGACGAGACTATTAAAAGAAGACAAGAAATATTAAAAGAGATTTAATTGAAATATAAGGAAAATGGTAGCAGAGGAGGTGGTGGTGACCCTGTCAGGAGGTGCACCGTGGGGTTTCCGATTACAAGGAGGAGCCGAGCACCAGAAACCTCTGCAAGTGGCCAAGGTAAGAGGACGCTGGATGGATACCTCAATCGTTTTAATGAATGGGTGTGTAAAGCTCA
This sequence comes from Danio aesculapii, assembly GCF_903798145.1. Taxonomy (NCBI): domain Eukaryota; kingdom Metazoa; phylum Chordata; class Actinopteri; order Cypriniformes; family Danionidae; genus Danio; species Danio aesculapii. Next base: position 28,032,869 of record NC_079446.1, on the reverse strand, counting down.
CTGTTGAAAAACGTTGAAAGTGAAATTTCACTTAGTGAATAATCAGTTTGGGTTTTGTTTGTGAGCACTATGGGGCAAAAAGTAAAGGCTGTTTATGTATCAAAAATATAAATATATATTCTTAGGCACATTAACAACATGGATGCTTTGATGACATTTTAAAATACTTTATCAGCCCCACAAAACTTAATAATGTCATTTTATTTATTTTGTCAGAAAGATTTTTTAGTATTATTTAATATGTAATACAAATTAACAATGATAACTACTAAGTAAAGATTAGAATAAAGACTGAATGATCTTAGAACACAAAAAGTATTTAAATCGTGTATTTTATATCAATGTACAATATATATATTTTATTTAATTGGACGCAGACATTGAACTGTTTCATCTTTGACCCATATAGTATACCATATAATATATTTATTTTAGAATAGAAAAAGCAAGCCTATTGGTGTGTGTCATTTTTTATTTAGTAAGATTTACAGTGCTCAGCAAAATTGAGTACACCCCATTTTGAAAATAAATATTTGTATCCATTTCTAAGTGAATTTAGGCAATGTATTTTGGTGCAATTAAACAAAACAAAAGATATATTTATTAAAATAATATTTTAGTCACCAAACATAAATTGAAAGATAATACAATTAAATTTAAGCAAAATATTGCGAAAAAGATTACAAACTACAAAGTTTAACTAGATTTTTCCTTTTTTTTTTGCTTCTCTTGATTTTTCTCTTTTTAAATTTGTATTTAATATTTTTCTATAATAACAATAATAATAATAATTATTATATATATAAGTTATATAATATTTGTATAACATATACATTTGGCTGTACTAGTTTTTGGACCGTTATTGTAAGTTATTAATAGTTATAATATTGTACAGCTTCCTATTAAAAATATGAATTCAAAAGAGAGATTTTTGAGGGGGTGTACTTATATATTCTGAGCACTGTACATACATTTTATTAAAATTTAAATATTTACATATTCATATATATTTATTAAAATATACTATATATTTAACCTTGGTCTTATTTTCATGGTTATACAAAAAATTATTGGGTCTGTTATTATTTATAATAACATTAATTTTATTTTATGCCAAAAACAATTAGAAAAATAAGTAAACATAATGTTTTTTAGCTTTAGTAATAACCATTTTTAAGAGCCTAATTTGGACATATTTAAATGTGATTTTATTTATATGTGTGTGTGTGTATATATATATAAATTTTGATTTCTAAAGTTGAATCTCAGTCTAACAAACCATATACCAATGGAAAGCTTATTAGGTTTTCAGATCATGTACAGTATAAATCTCAATGAAACATTTACATTCAAAGGGATTGTTCACCCAAAACTGGGCTTTACATTTACTCACCCTTCATTTGCCACAAACCTGCTAAGAGATTCTTTGAAAGAATGTAATTATAAAAATGCTAGAAACTTGTAACCACTGACATTTGTTTTTTTCCTTCCTTGGATGTCAATAGTTGCAGGTTTCTAACATTCTCGTAAATATTTGTGTTCAACGGAAAATGGAATTTAATAAAGGTATGAAACCACTTGAATGTGAGTAAATAATGAGCAAATATAACAATTTTCGTGTGAACTATCCCTTTAAGACTCTTAAACACCATTATAGTATTTAAAAGTCAGAGACAGAAAATAAAACGTTTGATGTAAACCTAATCTGACTGAAATGTTTGCTGGAATGTTTGCTCCACATGTGTCAGTGAAAAATGTCTATAACACCTGATAAGAGTAAATGTTACTCTTATGAGGCACATGGCCCGTGCAATCATGTGTGAGGAAGTTAAGAATTTATTTGCGTAAACTCATACTACTCAAGTACGATAATATTTGGTGTCCTTTAAATGCCTACAATGCAGTTCACACCTATATTTCATTTAATATAGGCAAACAAAATACCATCATGTCCTGTTTGAACTATACAGTCAGCAAGCACTTATTTTATCTGCTGATAAATGCAGCTCAAGAGCGTTTTGGCCTTGTGCTGTGAACATTCCTGGTCCACAGATAAATCTGCTAGGCTTCACGGTGCATCTCTTCACTCTTATCTAATTACCAGCTTTTGTTCGGCTTCCTCTGGAATCCAGATCTTTCAAAGAAGCATTCACACACAGTTTGGTATAAATGAGGATGTTATTTCAGGACTGAGTAGAATTACAGCCACAGTGTCTACTTATAAGCGCACTATGCCCCATTTGTTAAGTGACAACTGTGTGCAATGCATTTTCCCTGATCTAAGGGCTATTTTGGATGGGTGAGCGATGTCAGAGACGATCTAGTCAACTCTTTCCATGTTCTGAGGAAAAAGACATCAGTCATATATGTTTATTCAGAGAAATATATTTTTATTTAGGTAAAAAAAAGTTCGTCCAGCAGTAGGGAGTTTCCATCTTCATTTCAAGGTCACCTCTGCCGACTCTCATCTGTTATTTACAGCATGGCCTTTTTTTCCATGACCATCTACTTTTAATTGAGCTATTCTGATCCAGCCGGATCTCTGATTGCTTCTTTTAATCCTGGCATCTAGAACGACCTCGGTGACTCTTGCTCGGTTAGCAAAATGTCCTGGCAATGTTTTGAAAATGACATCAAGTGCGTCCTCATATTAACTTGCATTCATGCTAAATGCATTCATGCTCCCAAACTCTCGGCTATCCAATATAAAACAGGTCTACTTCCTTAGTATTAAATTAGATCATCGACTTCTCAAAAACATGCACTCATTCTGAATGCTTTGTGACTGAGTGACAACTGACTCTTTACAATGGTTGAGCACTTTATTCAGGCTATGTGAAGAACACATGGTGAATGCATGGCATGCGCTGGTTCAGGTCTGCCAATAGGCAACAGCTGCCTTGGCACCAGCTGCACATGTTGTTCCCCCTACTTGCATTCTCAGACCATTTGATCGGCAATAAAAAGGTAAACAGGCCAAGCTTTCATTTACGTTGTTCCTAATTTGTGTTCCCAGTGTTCACGGAAAAAGCGAATTAGAATTGTGCTTGCAGTTTTTGTAAAGATTTATGATATTGCGCATTTATTTTTGTCCAAGACACAAAAAGCAGTTCTTAAAATTAGATGTTATATAAGACCAAATAGTCTGAGCTGTTCTAAACCATTAATCCCTTTAGGCATTTGTAGATGAATATGCATGCATGCAAACATTGCTGCTCAATTCATCAAAGTAGATTTGATGTGTTTGTAATGAGCCTTTGAAAGCAAGAGGTTAAGATAGGAATGTGGCCAGATTTTTTGCTTGGTACGTGCTGATGAAGTGAGTGTCTCACATTTGACAGATGACCTTTGGAAGGTCCAGCACTTGAGGAGATGGGCAAAAAGCCAAAAAAGAAACTCACTTTTAACACATTGTAGCTTAATCCTTGTAATCTGATAAAAACAAAAACAAAGGATAAGGCCTAAATAATGAGTAAATGATTTGATTTAGTAATAGTAAATTTCCACAGTTAAAATTCCTATTTTTACCCAATGAGGTATCAAGTCCCTAAAGTGATGGTGGAAATGCAGCTGACCCTAGCACATACGAGAACACCCAGTTTTATTGATAATTACAGTTACATTTTTTTATAAAACCACTTTCTAGTTTATTTTATATGTAAGAATAAGAGAAAAAAACAGAGAATGTGTGTGTATATCTATTTTGAGATATTGAGCTTCAAAGTTTTAGCATTTAATATAGCAAACAATATGTGTGTAACAGTTCTCTTTCATTCATTAACATGACAGAGACCCTAAATGCTCTCTAAAAGTAAATTATCAAAGTTCTTCATTTGCAAGTTGGAGTAAAAAAAAACATGGTTAATGCAAATAGAACCTTCTAATTCTGAAAAGTAATTTTCCGCTTGGAATTATAAGGTTCTATCTGGCTGATCATTTATTGAAGCATTAATTTTCAAGAAATACAATAAAAAAATATATAATATGGTGGTGTAACAATATGTTGATGCTTGAGAGTCACATTTTTGCTTCCTTTAACATATTTTTTTCTTGTTTAAATTAAGCATACACGACTGTGCTAAATATTTTGTCCAGTGCAGATGTCAATTTTATCTAATTAATATGTTAATATGTTTAACATTTTATGCTTTATATGAATTATTGAATTATATTGATTGACTTATATGCCCCATGAATTAAATTAAGTATTTACCCTTCAAGGCCTAATGTTAAATTTAAAGACTTTAAAAGAAAACAGACAATAAGCAAATGAGTTTAATGAACACTGAAAAGTGTTTCACTTACCATATATATTTATATTATAGGTGGGCATAGATTATTTTTTTCAATCTAGATTAATCTTGGAATTATTTGAATTCTGCTTAAGGCATTCAGAATATGTGTGCTACCCAAATAATAAGTCTTTGAGAACGGGCCAAACCACACACACACATCGCGAAAAAAGTTTTTTTTCTTTCCTTTTGTGCATTATTACATTCTATAACACTCTCACAGGTCTTTACTCCTTATTTGCGTCTAATACCCCAGTTTGTCACTGCGGCATGAATTAAATGTTTATGAGTTAAAGTGAAACTGCCAAACTGCAGTTTAAGTCAGGCGTCCTGCTGATTTGATTCAGAAGGGCACTTTTTTTGTCAGGCGGCTCACCGGTCAAGTATAGATCCGCGCTAAAATATCAAGGTCAAAGTCATCATAGCTCACGTAGAATAGACCCAGCTCCCAATCCAACTTCGACAATAGATTAACTGCGATATTTTTTTGTTGCGCGATAAGAGTCTCGCGTTAACACAGCACATCACATCAGCTGCAGATGTGAATGAATGGTGGAAGAAAGTAGTTCCTCATACAAGGACAACGCATGCCTCCCACAAGTGCTGATATGCAGCCATATTGCACTGCAACTCAAATGATATTGCTCAGATATAAATAACTATTGCACCATCGATGCAGACCAATGGTGATTCAGTGGTTTTTATTAGCAGGAGAATTCCCTTTCTGGAGACCTGGCTTTGGACAGCTGTTTCAAACTCCCAAAATAAACTCCAAAAAACTCAAACAGTTGAGTTGTACTATTCTTGAATACATTCAGCTGATCTTCACGACTGACGGGAGCATATTAATCTTAGCATAAATCATTGAATTGAATTAGATTATATGCATCTCACTCAAAAACTTTAAAAAAGAGTTTTAATAAATTTCCTAATTATAGCTTGACTCTTGTGTGGTTACATTGTGTACTAAGGCCAATAGAAATTGAAAAGGGGTTTTTTTCTAGGTTGATATGGCTAGGTACTCTCATTCTGGCATAACTCAATTCAATTCATCTTTATTTCTATAGCGCTTTTACAATGTAGATTGTGTCAAAGCAGCTTAACATAGAAGTTCAAGTAAATTGAAATTCTAGTAATGATGATGATCAAGGAACTTCAGCTTCAGCATGGCTGCAGCAGGTGCAATAATATTGCATATAGGGTAAAAGTGCTCCTGCTAGACCCGGAGATCGGCTAAATGGGTCAAAAAGTGTAGAAGAGTTTTAAAATTAGTATTCATTAAAATACATGCAGAGAAAAAATCTTTAAATGAAGTGTGGCACTATTATGTAGACACTTGTTAAGGCGTTATCATAGTTAGTGAGTGTCCAGCACTGGAAAAATCCAAAACTGTGAAGTGAGTCCATCACTTGCCACTCAGATACACAGATAACCCATTGCCTTATAGATAACAGTTTGAAAGGCAGCCTAAATTATGGCATGCTTTTGTAGAGGAGAGGAGAGTCATACTAAACAGATCCAATCCTAAACTCACTTAATGTTTGCTAGTCAAGTAAATAAATGGTTAGAAATGGTTCCACTTTACCCTTCTATCACAAACTCTCCAAGGGAGTGACTCTGTCTCCCCCTGCTGTTGAAGGTGAGGAAGCGCAGTAAGGCCTGTAGGGCTGGACTCAGAGAGACGGATGAGCTGCTGTCCATCAATGATGTGTCCTGTGGAAGTCTGTCTCACGCTGAGGCCATGAATCTGATCGATAGCGGCAGAGGAACCCTCCATCTGCGAATCAAAAGGTCAGATATCATTACCATGAGAAGCTGCTATAAAAGTCATACTCCAGATAATCACTGTGCTTTCCAAACAGGGCCCCGGCTCCATATCAGTCAGTGGTGCTTGTGGGTCGGGCTCCCTCCCCTCGAATTGATAAGGAGTACCGGGCAGCCTTGAGAGCCCTGTCGCCTCCACTTTCCTCGAAACCATCCGGTGTCAACAGAGCATCGCTGATGTCCCCCACTGGGCTGGAGTGGCTCACGTCTCCTCCAGACAGTGAGGCTTACTATGGGGAGACAGACAGCGACGCAGATGTGGCAGCTCAAGAGAGGCAGCGCAGGCAGAAGCGCCGAAGCCCCAGTAGTTCTCCTGCCAAGATCCCCGGCCAAGCCTCACCCCAGGAGGAGGAGACTTCAGGAATGAGTGGCTATGAGAGCACACAGGACGTCATGTACCCTCAAACTCAGAGCTGGCCTGTGTCTGATGTAGAGGCAATGGAGACTCCGCAGAAGCAGGTTATGCATGGCGTGGCCCGCAGAGAGGTGGTCTTCCAGCCCCAGCAGAACGAATGGTCACAACAGGGGGAAAATTCTTCTGAGAATTCTGACCAAAGTCCATCAGGAGCTGCGGAAGTGGACAGTGGCTTCCAGGAGCCCCCCACTGTCCCACCTCCACTTGTGTCTCTTGAGCGGGCTAAAGAAGCTCTCATGCTAGCATCCCACAGACAGATGGTGCCCATGGTAGGCCCTGTGGACAACCCAGTGGATGAAGAACTCACTGTCACATACATGGACAAGGCCAGGCAAGCCAGTGAGTACCAGTCATCCTTTTAAAATAGCACATATGTACAGTACATTCCTAAAAACAAAGGTTCTAAACTAGTGTTTACTCTAATGCCGCAGAATAAACATTTTTGGTTCCTCAAAGACCTGTTAGAGTAGAGTTCAAGATTCCCTTTACCAAGATAAACTACCATTGATGCCAATAAAGAACCTTTATTTTTAGTAGTGTTTGTGGTCAGTTGGTTTAGAAAGTCTCTTTCAGTCATCAAGGTTGCATTTATTTGAGGAAAAATGCAGTAAGGATATTAATATTCTAATCTAAAATTAACGTTTCTATTTTAATAAAAGAATATACAATATCAAATGTTATTTTATGACATTATAGTCATGTGACCCTACGGAAATCACTATGTTTACTTGGAGAAAACAGCTTCATAATATATGGATGGTAAAAAAAACATGAATTATCATTACTCAAAAAGAAAAATAGCTATTTTGACACATTTTTTTAAAGATAACATAAAGAAACTGAACAAATCCAGTAAAAAAAAAGTCATTACTTTGATTACCAATTTATTAAAGCAATAAACACAAAATTAAAGTAATATTTTTTGACCTTCACTAAGTGTTGCACTGAATAAAAGTGCCTGCTAAATAAATAAAAAGCAAACACTTAATAAATAAATTGATTAAATTCTAAATTTTGAGTTATGCATATTGAAAATTGTATTCTTTATTAAATGAGCATAACTCAGAGGATGAGCTCAGCTTTTCTCAACCTATATCTCTTTCTGCCATTACTTCATACATTATTTGTGGACTGTGTTAAATTTAACTTCTGGAAATCCTCTAGGGAGAATTCAATCTCTAATGTCAAGGAGGAGTGTGAATCTGGGCCTGGAGTGGTACAGTGATATTTGATCAAATGAAGGCAGAAATCAGTCTATTGATACTCTGTTCTGCACAACAAAAGCTGTGATGTGTAACATGACTCTTAAAACAGAGATCTGACTCTTTTTTTTTTTTTTTTTTTGAATGGACACAAAGAACTTTTCATGACAAAAAGTAGCAATAGAGAACTATGGGTTAACAGTCTGAATTAATGAATAAAACACAAGAGTAAAGAATAGTTTGTATTAAGACAAGTTATTTTTTGTGAATGATGCTGAATGAACTTACAGAGTCGGTGTTGAAATAACATCTGACCTCCTCCGCCAACCTGATTTGACTAGTAGGACACATTCCTGGATTAACATCTACAGTATGGAACACCATTCTAATCGGCCAATCAGAATTAAGGGATCTGTTTACAGTTTATGTTAAGCTTAGGTTTACGGTTAGGTTTATGCACTTCTACTTGAGTGTTATCCGACTATATTCCCTGATTTTTAAAATAATTTACAGTTATGGTTGGGTTTAGGGGTAAGGAATAGGTATGAAATACGTTTTCGAACAAAAATTATGTTCCTGTATCAACATAAATGTTAATCCAGAATCGCATCGCACTTGGCAAAATCATGACGTGCTGACCCGCTACTGTATTAAAAAATCATCATCTTGATGTTGTTCATCTGATAAACTACACTGTAAAACCCAAAAAGTTAAGGTAACTCAAACCATTTGAGGAAACCAATTGCAAAAAAAACATTTAAGTTCCAAAACTAATCCTAATGAGTACTGTGAAATTAATCCATTTGAGTAAATGAAGCAATTTGAGCACAGTAAAACACAATAAATGAAGGGAACTCAAACCAACTGACTGTAAAACCTAATAAGTTAAGTCAACTCAAACCGTTTGAGGAAACTGAATGTTACAAACCATTTGAGTTACAAAACTAATCTATATGAGTAATGTGTACTTACTCCATTTAAGTTGAATTAATGAGGTATTAAATAACTCAATACCTTCAACACTGAGTTCAAAACTCTTTTCAACTGAGTAGAATTAAATTTCAGACAATTTTGAGTTAACTACACTCATTTAATTTGATAAAGTTGACTGTTGGATTTTATAGTGTACAGTTAAAGATTCACATTTGCTTCATTGGTTACCATACACTGAAAAAAATTATTCAAAGATGATTCCTTGGGTTTACTCAATTTTTTTACGCTATGTGGTTGTAAACAATTTATTTAGGCTGAATTTGAACAAACAAATTAAGTTGAACATTATTAAATTTAATTTGTTTGTTTAAATTCAACACAAATAAATTGTTTGCAACAGTTTTGCATGCAACACTTTTTTCAGTATACAATCTAAGAACAGGATATGGCTCAGTGGGAAATAATCATAGTGTGGGATTTGTAATTGAGCTCATTTATATGTTGGTGATGGGGGTTCCTCATGTCGCCCCGCTGAGGGGTTTACAGGGCACTGGAGGAGGGTTGGACACAAACGAGCAAGAGTCTATATTCGTCCGTTGACTCAGGCCTATAATACAGACCTCTGTTGCATGCTGGGAAAGGCATGTCCAGTTGCTTTAAAGTGTCAGTGATATTGCATTTTGTCCATGTAAACTTTTCAGTCTTTGCTAATAATGTCATTTTCAGAGGCAAGAATGATCTGCATGTGTTAAATTAAAATATACAACGTGTTTAGTTTGTTTTCTTTTGGTATACTATATTCTTAAAGTATTACGGATTCATAAAATCATCAATGAATTGGTTTGTATAGAGACAACGTCTGATGTATCTACAACCCTGAAGTTATACATAGTGTAAACAGGTAGACAAATATATTTGGGTGTAATAATAGACAACAAGATTTCATGGAAAGATCACATTGATAGTGTGTGTAACAAGCAGTGGTGGAAAGACTGAAAAATCATACTGAAGTAAAAGTACCATTACTTAACTAAAAATGTAGTGCAAGTAGAGTAAAAGTATCTGTTGTAAATATTACTCAAAGTATGAGTAAAAAGTAGACCTTTCAAAAGTACTCGTGTAGTATGCTGTAAAAACCTGATGTAAAAAAGAATGCATTTACATGTAATTTGTGGATGTGTGTAAACGTAACATTCTGTAGTGCATTTAATAATTGCCCAGCAGGCACACAACATCATAAGATGTCAATATTAGGTTAGATTTAGGTTATGACGTCAGGTGACCAAAATTCAATGTCTAGCCAGCGTCTAAGGACAATCTTATTTTGATGTCCAATAACGACATCAAATGACTTTGATATTTGGTTGATTTTAGGTTGTGTTGGAAGGAGACCAAAATCCAACGCTGAGCCAACATCTTAAACCAATGTCACATTGACGTCAAATACTGACATTTATTTGTCAGGTATGGCAACTGAAATCCAACATCCGATAGACGTCATAACTGTAGCGTCCACACAATGTCAAGCTGTAACATCATTAGACGTTAATATTTGGTTGATTTTAGGTTGGACATTGATGTCAACCTGGCGTTCGGTTCTGATGTCAACCCGATTTTCATTTCGAAACGAAATGCAACGTCCCCATGACATTAGGGTACAACGTCAATCTGACGTCATGTTGACGTCTTGTGCTTGCTGGGTGTTTAAGGCCATTTTGGTCATCATACAGTAAACATCTATCATCTTCTCATCAGTGACATGGATCTAAACAGGCTCATCAAAGCTTGTTAAGATTTTGCACATCTTCTTGGACACTTTTAATGCTTCCAAACAGTTTGCTGCAATTATAAATTGCCCATGTCTTGAGGTAGTTCATTATGATGCGATTTACATTCTGTTTGCGATTTAATTGGACAGAAATCACAGGACTGATTTTACTAATCCCCATAAACAGAAAAAAAAAATAGTGACCACAGGTTGAAGAAAAATAATGGAGTAAAAGTACCGATACAGCACTAAAAATGTACTTAAGGGAAAGTAAAAGTAAACATTTATAAAACTACTTAGTAAAGTACAATTTCTGAGATAAACTACTCAATTACAGTAGTTTGAGTATTTGTAACTTGTTACTTTACACCAGTGGTAAAACGATAAAATAAAGAATCAATTTTTTGCGTCGTCTTAGATCTTTTGGAGCATGGAAAAAGATTCTTGACCATTTTTTTAATGTCTGTGCTTCTGCTTGTTCTGCAGTATTGTAATTCTGTATGGTATATGCGTCTAGGTGAGTCTGAAAACAAAGTTGATGAACCAGATTAAAATCTGTTCAAAGATAGTAGGAAAGCCTCTTGAGAAACTGACCGTTAGTATTGCAAGAACCTCACAAGGCTGGCAAGGAAAATCACTGAATCATGAATTTACACCATTAAAGTCTAACTATTGATTTAGAGTCCCAAGTTTTAATAAAGCGAAATTAAAAAAGTCATTTGTACATCAGGCTGTCTTGGAGCTGAATAAGGTCCATGTAAAATGATTTTTTATTTTATTTGTATGTCTTTGTCTTTTTGTAAGGAGTATTTATCATGCTGTTATGCAAGAAAATTTCAGATGCAAGTCTGAAAATAAAGCTTTGTATTGTATTGTATTGTATTGTATATCTCTATGTAATGTGTTACTTTTAAAAACAGAAAAAGATTTGTAAACTGATTACAACTTTGCCTTTCAGACAGTAGTATGCATGCCAGCACAGTAGTTCTGTTTTTTTGTTGTATACATTACAAAATAATAATGGCATAACTTTCATAACCTTGCAGTATTAAAAGAAAATGTAAAAACGGTCAGTTTAAGGCTACAATATGCCACAAGTAAATTAACATCCTAAAAACATAAAGTTTTCTATTTTTAGTTTTTTAAACGAAGACATCTAATGGTGTTTGTTATTAATTTTATTATATATATACTGTTGAAGTCAGAATTATTAGCCCCCCTTTGAATTTTTTTTTTTCTTATTTAAATATTTCCCAAATGATGTTTGACAGAGACAGGAAATTTTTATAGTAAGTATGATAATATTTTGTCTTCTAAAGAAAGTCTTATTTGTTTTATTTCAGCTAGAATAAAAACAGTTTTTAATAAAAATAAAAAAAATCTTAAGGTCAGGGGTGACGCGGTGGTGCAGCATGTAGTGAGTGCTGCCACCTCACAGCAAGAAGGTTGCTGGTCGAGCCTCGGCTGGGTCAGTTGGCATTTCTGTGTGGAGTTTGCATGTTCTCCCCGCGTTTGCATGGGTTTCCTTCGGGTGCTCCGGTTTCCCCCACAAGTCCAAAGACATGCGCTATAGGTGAATTGGATAAGCTAAAATGGTTCGTAGTGTATGTGTGTGAATGAGAGTGTATGGGTGTTTCCCAGTGACTTTAACCACTTTAAGTTATATGTTTTACTAGTCTACAGAACAAACGCTCTAATTAACCTATTTAATCCTTTAAATGTCACTAAGCTGTATAGAAGTGTCTTGGAAAATATCTAGTGAAATATTATTTACTGTCATCATGGCAAAGATAAAATAAATTCGTTATTATAAATGAGTTATTAAAACTATTATGTTTAGAAATGTGTTGAAATAATCTTCTCTCCATTAAACAGAAATTGGGGAAAAAAACAAACAGGGGGGCTAATAATTCAACAATGTTAAAATAACTCAGTTTAAATCATTAAAAAGTGTTTATAATTTTATGTGTCAAGGGTTTCTAGCCTTGATTGGGAACAACTAAACTGGTTCAGGAGCTTTTCTTTGTAGAATATACAAATACTTTTTGTTTATAATATCTATTTCTACACTGTAAAAAAATCAAGCTGAATCAAATTAACCTTATGAGTCCATTGAACTTATATTATGTTAAACTGACTTAAAACAGATTGCATAACTTATGAAATTAAGTTAGAGCATAATTAACTTCTCGTTCAATAAGTTACAGTGAAGTAAAAACATATGCTGTCATGACTAATGATCATATAACTTTTACAGTGTACTGAAGCCAATATCATGTGCCTCTAGTCACTATTCAGTGATCTGACTTCTTATCCTTCTCAAAGGTTAAAAATCTGACCTTAAATATGAGATGCATACACAGGTGTCAGTGTGATGTAGTTAATTATGGGATGAGGATTAGGAGTCTGTTTTTCACATTTCTTCTTATAGCAAGATAAACACATTTTGGAAACTTCATTGGAGTCAAACAATATATCTTGTGTCTATAACTGATGGGGTGCTAATTCCCCACTCTAAGGCCTTAGGGAAAGGTTTCTCCTCAACTAATGCCACTCGGCCGACAGTCTAAAGGTCACTTTGCTTTCCAAGACTCACTGATAATTGTATAATAAACATGTTTTGGAGTTTAATTCTGTATCTCCATTGAGAGTACTCTGAATATCCATAACTTTTTGTTTGTGAATTCTTTTGGTGAGTTTTGACTTGGGACATTAGTGAGTAGAGAAGTTCATGTCAGCTGCTCTTTTCTGTCACACTGTTAGCGGTGAAAATACAGAATAAGCCAGGCTATTCAGACAGCCTTGGTAAGAGGAGAAGATGAAGCGTGCGCACCTGTTATCGTGACAGCATTGTGGGAGGTCGAAAGAGCATGGTATGAAATATTGTGGATGTGTGATTACCAGCCGATATTACATTTCTCTCGAAATAGTGAGCAAAGATTAAAGAGCCTTTGTGATGGAATTAATTGTAGGACTTTAGTAATTGGCTTGTAATTGTCAAAAGTGTGTAAAAAGTAAGTGCTAAAGTGATAAAAATAATTTTTATTTGGCGATTACAGTCAAATTGCCTTAATCGGCACTTTAGAGTCTCAAAAACATTTGATAGGCAGTACTTGTTTCATTGTCGGTTTAAAGTAATTGCTGTGTTGTTGAACATGTTAGAATGACCCCACATGAAGCTCAGCTTAAGCCGGCCTATCCAGAAAGAGGTTGAGGTGTGCCCAAACAGGTGGGAAATGACCGTTAGCGCTGTTCACTGACTAAAATAGCTTGAATGACATAATGGGGTTTCTTTGGGCTTGTGACAGGGTCTTGTGGTTAGACAAAAGGTCCTTTAAAAGGCCTGACCTCAGGCTAGGGACTGGTTGATTTCGTACCAATGTGGGCAGAGCACCCAAGTATTGCTGGCTGCTCTCCACTCTTGTGTTTGCGTGTGTCCTGCCAGTAAGGCTGGCTTGGGATCACAGTTTTTACTCTGAACAACATGAGGAGCTTCACATTGCCTGGAGAGGTTGAACATGAAGGACACATCTACGCAGGTAATCTACAAGGGCTTTTGTTTAACTGTAGAATGACAGGTGGCTTGTTTTATGTTTAAACTATTCAAAATTGTGGATAAGATGATTTCTAATGTGAAAGGTAAGACAAGTTGATGGATAGAGAGGTGTTATTTACATGGTTTATAAGTCAGTTTTGACTTTTGTGATTTTTGCTAAGCTTGTTTTACTGATCAGCTCAATTATTTCTTATGAAGCCTAATTTTATGTTACATGTTTTGATGCCAAGAGATGTGTAATGATTAACCTGTGTTTGCTCATTTCTAATGTAGGAGTACCGGACAGGAGTATACTTAATTCGTAATTGAAAGTATATTTTTAAGGACCAGCTAAAAAGTAATTTATTATCGCTTGCTTTTAATAAGCCCGAGTTTTTAAATAATTTGATTAGGGGTGTTTAAATTTTGTATTTTGTGGTGTTTCATTTGTAAATGTAATGAGTGTGTTTTCTTCTTTTTATCCTTTACATGTATTTGTTTGTAAAGCACTTTGGGCAATTGTATAAATGTGCTTTGAAAATAAACTCATGTTTATGTCTTCATATGGACCTTTTCAATGAGAATTTCTTGAATTTAATGTTGTGTTCCATTGTTAAAGCCCTCCATATTAGAAAGAGAATATCATTGCAAAAATACTGTCCTCTTTAGAGCTTTTCTGCTTTAGTTTTATAGACATATTTTTATACCCTGTGTTTTAAAACAGATCTTGGATCCCCAGGGGTTACTTGCTCAACCTGTTAGAATGCGATTGGCTATTTGTAGAGAAGGATGAGCTCAGTAGTTTACCATGAGGATTTTTGAGCCAGACATTTCAGCATCTAACCCACTGCATTTATAGTGTCTAAAATCAGAGCTATTTTGACTCGACTAGAAAATGTGTTTTAATTTACTACAATGCCAGCTTGGTTGAATAAAATTGTGACTTTATTGTGTTGTCTTTATACAGTATGTGTGACTTTGTTGATGTTGCCAATTCATCAGAGGTACTGTTAAATTAATTTATAGACTTATCCACACAAGGCATGCTAATAGGCCTATAAAGCCATACTACAAAACAGAACGGAGAATGGAATATATGTAACGTGGTGCCTGAAACAGTCATTAATTAGAATTACTCTGTATTTCTCACTTGTTGGTATACATTATTTATTTATTGTATATGTTTTCTCCCTAGAGCTACACAGAGGTGAGAGTTTACAAGACAAGCAGGTGAAGGAGGCCCGATCCAAGTGTCGAACCATTGCTTCTCTCTTGACAGATGCTCCTAACCCTCACTCTAAAGGTGTGCTTATGTTCAAGAAGCGACGGCAACGGGCCAAGAAGTATACTCTCACCTGCTTCGGCAGTGTAGACGGAGAAAGCAACAGTAACACAGAAGGAGAAACTGAAGACGAAAGCCTGTTTCCTGGGAGTGAATCTGAGCTTGATGAGGACGGTTTTTCTGCTGCACCAGACCCTACCTGGGATAGTGGATACCTGGATGTTTTAGACAAGAGGACTTCAGCGTGTATTGTGCCTGATAGAGAAGCAGAGATCAGTCCAGGCTTAAATGCCACTTCAGGAAAAGGAGCCCAGCTTTTTGAACAACAGCGAAAAAGAGCTGAAGAACATGTGTCAAATCTGAATACATTTTCAATGCCACAGTATCAGGGAGACTCAACTCTCACATATACCCCAGTTGCTCCATACACACCCCAAAGTACCAGTTCTCTTAGTACAAGTATGGTGAATGGAGAACCTTTGGTAGTGAGCAGGACAAGTGTAGTGTTATCTTCTCCAGGCCAAACACCTATGCCATCACTGACTGGAGCATTACCAGAGCAAGTAGATTCATCAGCTGCCAGCTCAGTGCACAACAGAACTGCCAGGCCTTTTGCCCCTGGATGTGTGAGCAACCGAGCAGCAACTGCTCCCGTAGTCTTCAGACCCAGCCCTGCCAAAAAGGCTGGATCACAGTCTCAGACTGTGTCTGTGGCAACTCTCCCAGCTGCCTTCTCTCCTGTTGCCTCAGAGGGGAAGAAAGCCATCTCTACATCATCACTGTATATCCCTGCCAGACCAGCCACCTACAATGGTCCTTCCTCTCTCCTCTCTCCTTCCTCAGTCATCTCAGGTCCATTTTCTCCACCCCCTTCAAATGCTCCACTCTACTCCCCAACCTACTCCAGTACCTCAGCTCCTTTTCCCCCAACAACTTCTCATGTAACATCTTTGAGTTTGCCTTCTGGCATGGCTCAAACTTACTCTCACCCCCAGGCACAGGCAATGCCATTCAGTCCTCCACACCACACAGTCTCTTCTCAATTTCAGCCACCTCCACCAGTTAATGTCCCAGCACAGCCTTTTTCTCCGCCATTTATGAATGTGCCAGGTTTTCCAAATGTTCCTGTTCATGCTCCATCACCAAATATGCAACCAAATATGCAACCTTCCCCATCCCACAAAGTCTCCTTCAACCCTTATGTCTCTGTGGCATCCACTACACCGGAAACACCAAATGCACCAATTGCCCAACAGTATCCTCTCTCCAACTCCACTGATGGGTTTTCTTCTCGAGAGCAACGGGTCTCAGTCCCTGCTGGACGCACTGGCATTCTGCAAGAGGCTTGTCGTCGATCCACTAAGAAACCAATGTTCAATGCTCAAGAGGAGAAGAAGGCTCCATCTTACAATCCTGAACTACTGTCTCTAGTGCAGAACTTTGATGACAGGTCCCGTTCGGGTGTAGAGGCTGGGTTTGAGTCTGGCCCTGAGGAAGATTTCCTCAATCTTGGTGCAGAAGCTTGCAACTTCATGCAGGCACAGAGAAACAGGTTGCCACCACCAGTAGCTCCTAAACCAGGTCATCCAGCTGCTGAGATGCCACAGATGCGAGGTAAAGGTGCAGAGCTGTTTGCACGTAGACAAAGTCGCATGGATCGCTATGTGGTGGATAAACAGCCCAAATCTCCAGCACAGCCTCGTGACCCTTCACCTACGCCTTCTCTCCCCGGTAACTGGAAATACTCTCCCAACATCCGAGCCCCACCACCCATTAATTATAATCCACTGCTGTCACCTTCTTGCCCTCTAGTGGCTCAGCGTAACACCAAGGCTAATGATGCCACTAAAGTTGGAGTTAAAACAATGCATGGACACAACAAACAAGGTATAAAGGCTCTAGACTTTGTGAGCAAGCAACCATACCAGCTGAACCCCTCTTTGTTCAGTTATGGAGTAAATCCTCAAAACAATACCACTTATCAACAACAGCAGCAGAATGGTGTTGGCATAACAGGTCAATTCCTTAACCCACCAAAGCAGGTCCCCATTAAAGCAGGCCGTGTGTATGAAATCAAACGTTTCTCCACACCTACTCCCATGTCTGCACCTACTTCCCTGACCCCAACTGTAATTGCCCCTCGCTCTGCCACAACCCTAGGTGAGCCTATGTGGCGCAGGGATGTCACTTCCCCACCTCCCGTAGCTCCAAGACCTGCTGCACCATTCTCCCCACCTCCTCCTGCTCCGACAGCAGCCCTGCCTGCTCTCCCCAAAATGTCCAATGTCCCTGCAGCAAATTCAGTGCCTATCGCACAACCAAATCCTGGGCAAGCCTATACCCCATTAAAGGCAGCCAAGCAGTTCAAGAGTGCCCCTGAGCTGAGTCCCCTGTCTGCTGGTGTTCGGTCTTCAGGGTCTGCAAGTGGTCCGAACCTCAGGGTACCCAGACCCCGCTTCTGTACATCAAGCATGGGTCTGCAACCAAATGTGTGGAGGCCTGGCTCCATACATTACTGAGATTCTACTTGGACACTAATTGCCACCCTGGGCAAGAGCACTTCAGTGCTTGAGCTCTGTTCTGCTTAATGAATCTTTCGACTACAGTAATATGACAAAATCATCAGTCAGATGATTTTTTTGTGCATGTTCACAACTGTAGCACACAAGCCTTACGAGCACCCAGTTTTTTTTAAAAATAGAGTACGCAGCTATATTATAGTGGAGGTGAACATCTGTATATGTGTTATTCAGAATGTTGAGATTTTTATGTACTGTGCAGACAACCTTGATTCATGTTTCCTAGTTTGCTAATTTCTTCTACACCGTGTGAATAAGTTTATCCATCAGAAATACACCGCCACATCTTGTGAGAACAACTAAATAAAATATTAGCAATGATCAGTTTTGACATTATATACAAGGGGCCACAAGGAAGAAAAATGGTAATAATTAATTGTCTTGTTATTTTTTCACTTGGGGCCACAATGATGTATTGATGATTGGTAAGTATACATGACAGAGTCCTATTAGGTCAGAAGATAATGAAAGGCAGAGTCATTGAAGATTTGTGTAGAAGTGTTATAGAATGTTTTAAGATGAGTTGTATTAGAGTCTCAGTGACAAAGAGATGAAAAAGTCTACGAAGAATGTGACAGAGGCTTGAAATAAAACAAGTCGAAGGATCCTCAAGTGGAGAGATGGTACAAACCACCCCCCCTCTTGCTCTTGAATTGCTATCTCATCTGGCCTCTGCCATGCCCTTTTCATCTGATTTTATCTTTTATTTCTTTAAACATCTCTTGAGGTTGAATTGCAAGCCTGTGTTTGTCTAGAGCATCGCACAAAGCCTTTGCTTCTTGTTTGACCATGATCAGTATGGATGCTTGATGCATGTGCTCATTTTATCCTCATAATGCTGCGAATGCCAAGGTTTTGACTGAGCATTTAGAAAAGCATGCAAAAACCCCACTGTGGGGTATTGTGTTGGGGCTTTTTCATTTGACAGCTGAAAATATACACTAGATGACAAATTCCGAAAGCGCTGCTTTATCTTTTTGACGTATTATGCGAATGTGACATCTGACCACTTTCCCTGGTGCTTGCTCTCATTGTGAATGATGCTTTTGCCAAAAAGGTATGACATCCATTTCAATCACTTGTATGAGCTGTTCAACAGCATTTGTGAACTTGTATAGGGCTAGTTGAGCATTGCTTGCTTTGCTTTTTCTCAGAAAATAACCCAATGGCCTTGGTGGAAATGAAAACAATCTGGAATGGTGGGTACCATTTCTCTACTAAGGTTAAGAAGGTCGATTGGATGTAAAACTGTAATGAACATTGTTGTCATTCAGGCGATAACACATGGGAAGGATGTAAATGAAAGGTATGAAGCAAGATATATAACTTTAAAGCAAGGATAGAGAGAAAAGTGCCTTTTGGCCATTAAATAATGTTAGTCATTTTCATGAGTGTGTACTAAAAGGCTCGCCAGAATGTATTTCATGCTTTTACATAGCAAAAAGCTTTGATTCTATAGTAAATGTGTTATATTTGTGGTAAATATAATGAGAAAAACTGTAATTATATTAAATGAGTTACAGTGATTTATAGTGGAGTTATGTACAATGCAAATAGTAAGATAATGGAAAGTTTAATGGATTTCAGAATTCTAAAGGGGAATGTGAGAATGAATTTGTACTGAGTTAATAAAGAGCAATGAAAATAAATGTAAAAATGTCAATTGTGGTTGTCTGTATGTTCATTTAGTTGTCTATGTTGAGGTGATATCGTCTCACAAGCATATAAATAAAGCATGTAAGTGCTATGCCCACATTAGAACACATTGTAAATAATATAATTTACAATACTACAAGTTTATCTGAAATGCAGAGGGTAGAAAGAACATTCAGTAATCATAACAGACCCCTGAGTGGCGCTGTTGTGCGAAATTGAATAAGTATTTTGTGTTCACAGAATGAAAGACAGCTCTTTTAAAGTTTTACCTCGGATACTCTGCTCATAGTAAGTAATATTCTTAGGTTTATAATGTATGTATATAAAAAATTCCAAACGCTAACAATATTTGTCAAGTTAAGACATGGTCGTGTTCAAGACATAGGTAAATGCAAACTTTTGTTGTAGTTCTGTAAACAACTGTGCACCGCCTAGCATTTAGCTCTGTAATCTTACCCTCAGTCAGTTGAACTGCCTTTGGACCCCTTTGCTCTACCATATAGTATGATCATATTTCACAAAATATCAGGTGCTAACTTTAGCCAAACTGTGTGTATCCGTCATGACGAGCCACTGTTTCCGTCAGACGCCCCTGTTGGTGATGATTAGTACTACAGGCGCTCCTCTGTCCTGCTTGAGGTTAGGTAAAAACAAGCTGCAATGTTGCAATTAATTTGTATCTAGCAGGTTTTGTTGACCTGCTTTTATTTGAAAGACAAATTTGACTGTGAACAGACTCTATATGAAAGACTACAACTCCTATTATTGTCGAGACTCGAGAAACTGGTGAAGTGCAGCTGTAAATACTCTTGACTTTTCTTCAGGGGCAATATAACACTGTGGAGGTCTGCCACTGTTTCTCAGAGTTACAACCATGATCACTAAATAAATAAATGAATATACATCAGCAAAACCATTACGCGTTTCCCATTAATAAAAAACAACCAGTGTAACTGATTTACTAAACTTACTGATTAAGATACTGTAAGATTCATAGATGGATAGATGCACATAATAAATTTTAGGGGTGGAGGGAAAATGTGACTGATTTGTGTATCTTTTTTAATTGTTTAACTATTTTTGTTTTTAATTGTTTGGGTATTTAAGTCATTTGCAAATATTTGTTTTAGTATCAAAAACTACATATTTTTATATACAACTTTTTTTACAGCCTTTTACTTTTAAAATTACTATAGTTTCAGTTAATATTAAATGATTTGCTACAGTGGAATTGAAAAAGAAAAAGTGCACACAACCTAGAGCTAGGCGATAAAATCTGTATTTAATGACCAAATACCATTGTCAATATCGATAATAAAAACGTTTAGTTTCTGTATGAAGTGCTGTAGTTTTACTAAAATGTGGCTGCTGAGCGTGCGCCAAGCTTAGGGAGTCAGTTTGTCATTGGAAGCGCACAACGCACACATGGTAGCGCATTTTCCAGGTACACCTAGTTGAAAAACATCTGAACTTTTCCGAATGCCCCAGCGCACCGCGATTCATGTAAGTAGAACTAACTTATCTGCTTCACACTTTTTATGGAATATACAAATTTCTGTAATAACTGCAGACTAATTACCCTAGATAAACACAGCGCATCCAAACACTGCAGTGCTTTTTTTATTTTCCCCCATAAACTTGCATCGGAGCTGCAGCAATGATTTTTCTGTTTGTCATCCTCTAAGAAAACAGTCGCCTAGTTACGAGAGATGCCATAGAAAATGATGAAGGAAAGCACGCACAAATGCTTGTCACTTCAGGTCAGAATAACAACACATAGGAAAATGAGTGCTGAATAGCAGCAGTGAGGAGATTGTAAATAAAAAAGGATGTAAGGACGTCACCACAGTGGCTTTTTGGTTTCTTTTCTTGTACATCCCAATCATAGCACCCACTCTGAAAGATTTTTTTCATAGGGGTAATATAGCCATTCAACTTCACAATTTGTAATGTTGCAATATGTATTTGAATAATGATGGTAGGTTCCTTTACTTGAAAGCTCAGATTTGATTCTCATAATTTATTTTGTTGACAGAGTTTTAGGTTTTGTGTATCATTAATATTCACACCTCATAGATGTTGAACTACCTTTATCAATGCGCACACTTTGTAACATTTTAATTATCAAATTTTAGAGTCTCTAACACTTATGTTTGTTTTATAATAAATAGATGAGATATTTTGTTTAAATGTTTTTGTTTTTGTCTATTAAAACTATTTACCTTAGTAATGTTGGGAAAATAAAATAAAGTGGTTAAATAAAAAAATCCTAATATTCCTAAATGTTTTGTTAAAAAAAATCTATAATTATCAATATCGAATGATATGAAACATGATAATTTTTTTTTTCAATGTAGCGCAGCCCTAACACAACCATTAAACTTACAAATAAACTTTAATGAATTGACAACTGATTTAATGATCTTTGATGAATTTAATTACTAATAAACTGAATTTATAACATGATATAATAAAAAAAATTACAGGAAAACATAATAAAATTATTTTTGTGCAAAATTTAATTAAAAAAACTACCTAAAACAGAATGAAAATGAATGAAATATGTCATACAAATTACCCAATAAATCTCCCAAAATGTCATGTCAAATTTATTTATCTTTACTGAAGCGGCTACAAAAAAAAAGAGAGATAAAAAGGATAAACAACAATAACAATATTTCAGACTGTAAAAAACATAAAATACTTATTAATGTATTTGCTTGAGATTGTGATGGTTTAAAAATATAGAGCGTATAGAAGTTGCCATCTTGCAACAATAACAACAGTTTAGACTGTAAAAACATAAAAATTCTTATTAATGCACTCTAAAAAAATTATTCGTTGCATTTACAATTTTTTTTAAGCGGTTGCAAAGAATTAACATGGGCTTAATTTAAACAAACAAATTAAATTTAGTAATGTTTAACTTAATTTGTGTGTTTAAATTTATTCATTCATTTTCTTCACGGCTTAGTCCCTTCATTAATCTGTGGTCGCCACAGCGGAATGAACCATCCACTTATCTAGCATATGTTTTACGCAGCGCATGCCTTTGGGAAACATCCATACACACTCACTCACACTCAAACACTACGGGCAATTTAGCGTACCCAATTCACTTATACCACATGTCTTTGGACTGTGGGAGAAGACGGAGGAAACCTGGGGAGAACGCGGGGAGAACAAGCAAACTCCACACAGATATGCCAACTGACCCAGCCGAGGCTCGAACCAGCGACCTTCTTGCTGTAAGGCGACAGCACTACCTACTGCGCCACAGCGTCACTTTGTTTAAATTCAGTCCATATAAATTATTTGCAAAAATATAGACCATATAGAAGTTGTTATCATGAAATATTAATTAAATATTCAGTTCAAATTACTACCAACATGCAGAAAAGTCTAAACGTTTAAGAAACACAGAGGGTAAGTGAAGGTAAGAGACTGAAATCAGAAGTGGGACACCGTTAACCTTTTTCAGGTCCTCCCTGAAAACCTCTTGCTCTTCCTTGCTCTATATTTAGACCTAAAAGTATCTGCAAGAAAAGTATCCATCAGCTCGGTGTGTCTGTAAAGCACTGAACCAAACCCCCACCCCACTCCTCAAGACCTCCTGTCCCAAACGCTGCTGAGATTTCACTCTTCCTGGGATGTAGAAGAGTGCAGTAACCCTGGCCAACCCGAAACAACTGGATTAACCTAAAAAACTGTCCTCTTGGGGAGCTCAAACTGTGATTTGATTTGCTTTGTGAAACACCGGTCTTAGTTCTCAGGTAAGAGGAGTCCTTATGTTCATATTGCACAGGGAGAAATGCAGGTGATCAAATTTTCTAATGAGCTCTTAATCTGGTGCCGAGATGTTAGGAGTGTGTCAAGATGATTTATTATTGTTTGCAAATGGTAAAAATATATGTGGTTCTTGGAGAGAGCTGCCTCCTGCAGCATATCATAAATCATATACAGATCTAATAAACATGAAGCGCGCTGGATCTCCTTCACATCTAAAATTAATTATGCATAAACACACAAATAAAAATAAACAGCACTTCAGGGCTCGCGTATTAAAATAAATACTTGGTTAATAATTTAATAGGGAAGTTTGTGCTAAATTATTATAATCATTATTTATTTACTTTAGTATTTTGGTAAGTTGAAATGCAGAAATGTTTTTTTTTCAGGTTCTAACAAATGTCTTTAATATGGCGTTCGGGATCCTCAAGCTTGCCATTGCAAGGCTTCAGGAGGACATTTGAGGAATTTGCTGACTAGATACCCATGGGGGATTTATTTAGTGTGCTAAAACAAAAATACCCCTCTTCGCAACAAGAGACCGGTGTTGCTGATCAGCTTAATGTCTTACTAATTCACCAGAATTTAAATTACTGTATGTTATAGTTGTGTGGTTACACTTTTCTTTATCCTTGTTACACCTTAAATGTGCTTACTATATAGTAATGACAGTAAATTATGCATAATTATATGCAATTATCCCTAAACCTATAGTAAGTAAATTTTGATTAATATTACTGTACTTGAAGTGCTTTAAATCCTGTAATTAGGACAGCTATTATTAAATGTTGTTCAAACATTAATTTGACGTTATAAAATCATCAAGAATAGAACATAACTAGAAAAATACATGGCAGACTGCTGCGGTTGATGTTCTGTGATTTCTACTTGCTCTAAAAGTATCTCAAATACAGAAAACAGAAATGAAAATGTACAATAAAAATGTACATAAATTTACGAAATAAAATAAATCTTTTACAAATGATTATGTTTTTATTTACAGTTCATCAGAATTATTAAACACCCTGAATTATTTGCCCAGCTGTTTATTTTTCCCCCAATTTCTGTTTAACGGAGGGAAGATTTTTTCAACACTTTTCTAAACATAATAGTTTTAATAACTGATTTCTAATAACTGATTTATTTAATCTTTTTCATGATGACAGTAAATAATATTTGACTAGATATTTTTCAAGACACTTCTATACAGCTTAAAGTGACATTCAAAGGCTTAACTAGGTTAATTAGGTTAACTAGGCAGGCTAGGGTAATTGGGCAAGTTATTGTATAATGATGGTCTGTTCTTTAGACTATCGAAAAAAAAAATAGCTTAAAGGGGCTAATAATATTGACTTTAAAATGGTTTTAAAAAAATTTTAAACAAGTTTTATTCTAGCAAGCAAAAGACTTTCTCTAGAAGAAAAAACATCATCAGACATACTGTTAAAATGTCTTTGCTCTGTTAAACATCATTTGGGAAATAATTGAAAAAGAAAAAAATTTGCTTAAAGGGGCTAATCATTTTGACTTTAAAATGGTTTTTAAATTTCTTTTAAATAGTTTTATTTTAGCTGAAACTAAGCAAAAGACTTTCTCTAGCAGAAAAAACATCATCAGACATACTGTGAAAATATCTTTGCTCTGTTATACATCATTTGGGAAATAATTGAAAAAGAAAAAAAAATCCAAACAGGGTTTAATAATTCTGATTGCAACTGTACATAAAATGTAAATAAATAAATAAATGAAATAAAATAAATTAAATAAATCAAGAATAGAACATAACTAAAACATGAATGCATTTATTTATTAATATTTTTTATTGTACATTTTCAGTTCTGTTTTCTGTATTTGAGATACTTTTAGAGCAAGTAGAAATCACAGCACATCAACCGCAGCAGTCTGCCATGTATTTTTCTAGTTATGTTCTATTCTTGATGATTTTATAATGTCAAATTATTGTTTGAAAAGCATACAATATAGGTGTCCTAATTACAGGGTTTAAAGCACCTCAAGTATACAGTAATATTATTTATCAAAATTTACATACTATAGGTTTAGGGATAATGCAAAATAAAAATGTACAAATGTAAATAAATAAATAAATGCAAAATGTAAAATAAACATTCAATCTGTAAAAATGGAGACGTTGTGGTAATATGTGTCTTTTCAAACTTTAATATTTCTCCTGGTTGCAGAATTCATTTTATTTTGGAATAAAAAGCATTTATGTTTATAATGAACTTATTCATTTTGTTGACATGTAAGGTATTTCAGTAAATTTTAAGTAATTTAGTGAAATACTTATGCTCAAAAAATAGTTTGTGCTGCTTCTTCAAACTACTTTTTTAAAATGAGCCGAATCAACACAATTCTTGAGGTTTTTTTTGGAACAACTTAATTCTATGTTCAATCTACTTAAATTTGTAAAAACAATTAAGTTAACGTAATGGATTTGTTTTGGGATGACATGAAATAGCTGTGTGGAACCCAGCATTTTTAGAATGGGTTATATTTATTTTTATGAGTTATATTCATAAAAAAAAAATCAATCTCCAGTTTAATTCCTATAATATTCTTTCAGATAATGCATGGTAATAAATAATGTTTTCCCATCATCTTCTACCCCAAATGATTTCATATTTCATTTGTGAGCTCAGATTGCAGTGATGCCTGTCTCTGGAACACCTGATCCAACCAACAAGAGGAAGAATCCTTCGAAAATCATCACAGACTTCTCAAACATCTCACAACATGGTCAGTGGCATCTACACACCCACAAATACTCACGACATGATAATAACATTGTTCGAACACTCACTTGAGATATGCTCTGAAGAGCGGATGAGTGTTGTAAATGTCACACTTAATTACTAAAGTCCTTCTTGGTGTCCAGTGTCAACATTAAGAGCCAGAGCCAGAAATACCAAACAACCCCTAAGCTCTTGGTAAATATCTCCAGGTTCAAATCCCCACTGAAGAACACTTAATTTATAGAGCGCATTGGTGCCACTTTTTCTGCAGTGCTGTACGAATTCTTTTTATTTTTCTGGGGATCTGTACTTTTTTGAAGTGTTTCAAGCCATGAACCAAACCAAACACAGTTATTGTTATGAAGCGGACAGGAGACAGAGGTAAGGAAACGTTAGGGTGTTTATTAAATGACAACAAGGAGCACATGAAGGATAGCCAGGAGGATCAGGAATGATGTTGGGGTCTTTTCCTCCGTGGCTGGGTAACAGGAATACACGAGGATGGACAGCACACACCAGATACAGCTGACAGAGGATGACACAGACTTGGAAGGACTGGAAGACAGGACGATTCGGGTGGACCAGGAAGACTAGGAGGAATACAAAGAGAACAGGTAAGTAAAGCGTTTGTTTTAGCTGAGGATGACTACGCTGAGTGGTCGCTCAGTTGTCCGCTTTCGTCGAGACGAGCCCGGACAATGAGCGACTGGAGTGCTGTGCTTTTATCTGGTGCTCGTGAATGTGATGCAGCTGTGTGCTCATTAGAAGTCAGGTGATGGTGATCTTCGTGAGTGGGGATCGTGAGAGCCTGACCAATCCGTGACAGTACCCCCCTCCCCAGGGCCCGCTCCTGAGGGCCGACACCTCCGACGCCGTGGTGGTCTCCCTCTGCCTCTAGGCGCTGGGAACTCAGGGTGGCTCTCATGAAACTCCACCATGAGACTAGGATCGAGAATATCAGCTCTGGGAACCCATGTCCTTTCTTCGGGGCCGTACCCTTCCCAGTCCACCAGGTACTCCAACTGGCCACCACGACGTCGGGAACGCAAGATCTCCTTCACTGCGTAGACGGCTCCTTCTTCTAGGAGCAGTGGAGGAGGGGGTTCCTCTTCGTGGTCAGGCTCTGTGGAGGGAAGAACAGGATCGTGATAGGGTTTCAGGAGTGATACGTGGAATGTAGGGTGAATACGGTATTGAGAGGGTAATTGTAGTTTGTAGGTGACGGGGTTAACCTGTTCCACGATGGTGAAGGGACCAACAAATCGGGGACTTAACTTGCGAGAGGGCAGTCGCATGCGTATGTCCCGGGTGGATAGCCACACCTTTTGTCCGGGTGTGTATCTGGGTTCTTCAGACCTTCTTCTATCGGCGGTTACCTTGCTTCGACGGACTGCCCTCTGCAGATGTTGATGAGCCTCGTCCCAGACTCTCTCGCTCTCCCGGAACCAGTGATCCACTGCGGGGACATCAGATGGTTCGCCATCCCAGGGAAAGAGCGGTGGTTGGAAGCCCAGGACGCACTGGAATGGCGTGAGTCCGGTGGAGGGTTGCCGCAGTGAATTTTGGGCATATTCTGCCCAGCCCAAATACTGGCTCCAGGAGCTCTGGTGACCACTGCAGAAGGTCCTCAGGAACCGTCCCACCTCCTGAATCTTCCTCTCTGTCTGCCCGTTGGTTTGGGGATGATATCCAGAAGAGAGGCTGACGGCCACACCTAGGAGCTTGAAGAAGGCTTTCCATAGACGTGAGATGAACTGTGGACCTCTGTCCGACACAATATCTTCTGGAATACCAAATGACCTGAAGACTTGATTAAAGATATTGTCGGCTGTTTCAAAGGCTGTGGGAAGACCTTTCAGAGGGATTAGTTTGACAAACTTTGAGAATCTATCTACGATGACTAGAATACAGGTATTACCTTCTGACGAGGGGAGGTCAGTGATAAAGTCCACTCCTAGGTGTGACCAGGGACGGTTCGGAATCGGCAAGGGATGGAGCTTTCCAGCGGGTAGATGACGTGGGCTCTTGGATTGGGCACAGTCCTTACAGCCCTGAACATATTGCCTCACATCCCTTGCCATGTTTGGCCACCAGAATCGTTGGGATACTAGCGAGAGAGTATTGTTGATCCCTGGATGTCCAGTGCCTAGCGAGGTATGTAAGGAGTGGATCAGATCTACCCGGTGTTCAGGTGGTATGAACTGCCGATGAGGAGGGCATCCCGGCGGAGCAGGGGCTTCCGGAGTGGCAACGACTGGAGGAGCGTTCCAGGTGATCGGACAAATGGAGATGTGTTCGGGAAGAATCTTCGTTGGGAGTTCTTCATGATCGTGATGCTCGTGTAAACGAGAGAGAGCGTCTGCTCTTAGATTCTTGGGTCCTGGACGATAGGAAATGGAGAAATCAAAACGTGAGAAGAAAAGTGACCATCTGGCTTGACGTGGACATAGTCTCTTGGCCTCTTTGATATATTGGAGGTTTTTGTGATCTGTGATCACCTGGAACGGATGTTTGGCTCCCTCCAACCAGTGACGCCACTCCTCCAAGGCTAGCTTGATTGCTAGAAGCTCCCTGTCTCCTATGCTGTAATTCTGCTCCGCCGGGCTCAACTTCCGAGAGAAATAGGCACAGGGATGCAGTCGGGGCGGTGTATCATGATGTTGGGATAATACTGCCCCGACGCCGGTGGTGGATGCGTCCACTTCCACCACGAAAGGAAGATTTGGGTCAGGATGAGTCAGGAGTGGGGCCCTTGTGAACTCCTTCTTAAGAAGGCGGAAGGCTGCGGCTGCTTCTTTGGTCCACTCCAGTCCTTTGGGTTTACCCTTGAGGAGATTAGTGAGAGGTGATGTAATCCTGCTGTAGTCCTTGATAAACCGTCTATAAAAGTTAGCAAACCCAAGAAACCTCTGGAGCTCCTTAATGGAAGTGGGCTCTGACCAGGATAGAACAGCCTCAATTTTCTTCCCATCCATACGTATACCGGTTTGGTCAATGATGTATCCCAAGAAATGAATCGACTTCTGGTGGAATGAGCATTTCTCCGCTTTGAGGTAGAGGTGATGTTCTCTCAATGTGTGTAGGACCTCCGCAACGTGTTGGCGATGTTCGGCCTCACTCCGGGAGTAAATGAGGATGTCATCTATGTACACTATTACAAAGTGGTGAAGAAACTCCCGGAGGACTTCATGAATGAAGTTTTGGAATACGGAGGGGGCGTTGACCAGACCGTAAGGCATGACCTCATATTCATAGTGGCCAGTAGGGGTCACGAATGCTGTCTTCCATTGGTCCCCCTCACGTATTCTTATCAGATTATACGCGCTGCGGAGGTCCAATTTAGTGAAGACTTTAGCTTCTCGGAGCTGTTCCAAAGCGGCTGGTACCAGAGGAAGGGGATATCGGTATTTTACTGTACCGTTATTTAGGACCCTGTAGTCGATGCATGGACGCAGCCCTCCGTCCTTCTTGGCCACAAAGAAGAAGCTTGAGGCGGCTGGTGATTTTGAGTGACGTATGTACCCCTGACTCAGAGCCTCCCTTATGTAATCTTCCATTGCCTGATTCTCTGGAAGCGAGAGCGGGTAGATCCTACCTCTTGGCAACTGGGCATCTGGAACTAGGTCGATCGCGCAGTCCCATGGCCGATGCGGCGGTAGCTGGGAAGCTCTCTTGGGGCAGAAGACATCATGAAAGGAGCTGTACTCCTTAGGAATGTGGATAGACTGCTTCTCAGGAGGACTCTCGACCGATGTTGTAAACAAAGAAATGGGGTTCCGACCTTGAAGAGGGAGATTTGGAAAACAGGTAGGTGTACATCCAGATCCCCATTTCTTTATCTCTCCTGTGCCCCAAGAGATGATGGGATCGTGCTTCACCAGCCACGGGCGCCCTAGAATGATGTCCATATTTGCACCCTCCAGAACCAGAAATTGAATCCTCTCTTGATGTAACAACCCCACTTGAAGAAGGATGTCTTCGCATTGTCGATGGATACGGGTCGAAGATCGAGTGCACTGGGTTATCGGTTGTATCTGGTATATATGCGAGGACGCCTCAGTACGTAGGTGGAGTTGACGACAGAGGGATTGGGAGATGAAGTTCCCTGCTGACCCGGAGTCGATGAGGGCTGTGACAAGGAGAGAAATAGAGGCAGTAGTTATTTGTACGGTGGTAGTAAGTGGTTTACATTGTTCAATATTCGTACTGAATACACTCACTGAAGTCCGAATGGGACGAAGGGGACACTCCATACGGGTGTGTCCACTGACACCGCAGTATAGACACAGACCCCGGGTCAGCCTCCTCTGTCGTTCCGCTGATGTCAGTCTTCCAGACTCTATTATCATGGGTTCTGGTTCTGGAGAGGCTGTTGACTCAGGCGATTGGAGGAGTGCAGACGAGGGGGTGATGGTGTCCTGTTGATAGGAACGGAGACGATCGGAACATCGGAGAGAATGTTGGATGAATCTCTCCAGACCCATAGTATCATCTAATGTGGCCAGCTGGATTCGGAGAGTGGGTTCCAAGCCGAGCCGGTACGTGGTCAACAACGATCTCTCATTCCATCCACTTGCAGCTGCTAGAGTGCGAAACCGGAGAGCATATTCCTGTGTAGATAGAGTACCTTGCTTTAGATGATACAGCTGCTCTCCAGCGGCTACTTCCCCATCAGAACGTCCAAACACCTCTTTGAAATACTCCGTGAAGGTAGTGATGGAATTCATGACCGGCCCGGCTTGGTTCCAGATCGTCTCAGCCCATTTAAGTGCAGGCCCAGAGAGTAGTGATACGATGTAGGCGATCTTTGACTTATCTGTGGGATATAGAGAAGGTTGCATTTCGAATATGAGGGAACATTGTAACAGAAAACCATTGCACTCCCCCGCTCCGCCTGAGTAGGGCGCTGGTCGGGCCATGGGACTGGAAGGAAGGGCCGAAGAAGAAACTGTGGAGGCGGAAGTGCTCGGTGCTGGTGGTGCGTTGGAAAGTGGAGCTGGTGGCTGTAGAATCCGCTTCAACTGGTCCACCAGCTCTTGAAAGTGATCGGGGGTGCTCATGTTGTCGTCGTTATGGGTCCGGGCTTCTGTTATGAAGCGGACAGGAGACAGAGGTAAGGAAACGTTAGGGTGTTTATTAAATGACAACAAGGAGCACATGAAGGATAGCCAGGAGGATCAGGAATGATGTTGGGGTCTTTTCCTCCGTGGCTGGGTAACAGGAATACACGAGGATGGACAGCACACACCAGATACAGCTGACAGAGGATGACACAGACTTGGAAGGACTGGAAGACAGGACGATTCGGGTGGACCAGGAAGACTAGGAGGAATACAAAGAGAACAGGTAAGTAAAGCGTTTGTTTTAGCTGAGGATGACTACGCTGAGTGGTCGCTCAGTTGTCCGCTTTCGTCGAGACGAGCCCGGACAATGAGCGACTGGAGTGCTGTGCTTTTATCTGGTGCTCGTGAATGTGATGCAGCTGTGTGCTCATTAGAAGTCAGGTGATGGTGATCTTCGTGAGTGGGGATCGTGAGAGCCTGACCAATCCGTGACAGTTATGAGGTGAATCACAACATTACAACTTTGATTTGAAGCTAAGACGTTTATGAAAATGTATATATAAATTTATTTGTTTGAAAAATATGTATGTTTGTGATGACATTTTTTCAAAATGTCATTTTCATTCATTCATTTTCCTTCAGCTTGGCCCTTTATTTACAAGGAGTCACCACAGCGGAATGAACCGCCAACTATTTTAGCATGTTTTAAACAACGGATGCCCTTCTAGCTGCAACCCAGAACAGGGAAACACCCATACACTCTCACATTTGTACACACACATATGGCCAATTTTGTTTTCCCAATTCACCTATAGCGCATGTCTTTGGACTGTGGGGTGAACCGGAGCACCCAGAGGAAAACCACGCAAACGCGGGAAGAACATGCAAACTCCACACACAAATACCAACTGGCCCATCTGGGACTCGAACCAGCGACCTTCTTGCTGTGAGGTGACAGTGCTAACCACTAAGCCACTGTGCTGCTCTTATGTTGTCATTTTAATCTTTTTAAAAATAAAATAACAACAAAAAAAGAAATAAAAAACTTTGACACTGTAAAGCGTTTCACATTGGTTAAACTTACAAACTCAAGTTCACCAGCTGCCTTGAAAATGTGAGTCAACTCAGTTTAGATAGATTCTTTGTTTCAATTTAAGGTGTTTCTTTTTACAATATATTTAACTAAAACTCAACATCTTAAGTTGAAACAAAGAAATTGAGTTGACTCACATTTTCAAGGCAGCTAGTGAACTTGAGTTTGTAAGTTTAACCAATGTGAAACATTTTACAGAGCACAAAAAGTTTAGGGAGAAATCCATATTTGGTGGAATAACCTTAATTTAAAATCACAAATAACATTTGTAATTTGGGTCAATTTTCTGAAAAACAAAAATGCTTGAAAAGACAAATGCTTCATTTAAAATGTGGTAGAACTCTTAAAAAACCTTTTAGAATAAAACAAATTTGACTCAAACTGTACTGTAAAAAGCTATTAGTTACATGGAAATAAAAAAAAAAACTGTAAAAGTGAGTAAACCTGTTGTAAGTTTTAAGTTGACTTGACTTAATATTTATAATTATGCACATAATTAATTTACTTAATAAATATAGGGCAATGATTTTACTTACTTTTTAGGTAAAGAAGTCAACTAATTGCTTTTTACAATGCACACTACCTGACAAAAGTCTTGCCGTCTTTCCAGTTTTAGGAACAACAAATAATACCTTGACTCAACTTTCTAGTTGATCATCTTGTATTAAATGTGGCTTTTATGAAAGGCAAAGGCCTCTAGATTACACTTATTTCATTAAAAAATATATGATCATGGCTTGATTAGCACAGTTTTTTAGATTATGGCTTTATTAGCACAGTAAGGTCTGACTATGTTTAGACAGAAGTCTTGTCACTTAACAGAAATAATGTACAGTATAGAATATTAAGTCATGGTGCAGTGGAAAAAGAAATAATATTGTGTATGACTCCCATGAGCTTGGAGGACTGCATCCAAACATCGCTGTAATGACTCAAATCTTACTAATAAAGTCATCTGGAATGGCAAAGAAAGCGTTCTTGCAGGACTCCCAGAGTTTATCAAGATTCTTTGGATTCATCTTCAGTGCCTCCTCCTTCATCTTACCCAAGACATGCTCAATAATGTTCATGCCTGGTGACTGGACTGGCCAATCCTGGAGCACCTTGACCTTCTTTGCTTTCAGGAGCTTTGATGTGGAGGCTGAAGTATGAGATGGAGCGCTATCCAGCTGAAGAATTTGCCCTCTCCTGTGGTTTGGAATGTAATGGGCAGCACAATGTCTTGATAGCTCAGGCTGTTGATGTTGCCATCCACCCTGCAGATCTCTCTCAGATCTTAGCACGTCCCCATACTGAATGTAACCCCAAACCATGATTTTTCCTTCACCAAACTTGACTGATGACTGTGAGAATCATGGGTCCATGCAAGTTCCAGTATGTCTTCTGCAGTATTTGTGATAATTGGGATGCAGTTCAACAAATGATTCATCTGAAAAATCTACCTTCAGCCACTTTTCCAAGTGATCAACTAAAAGTCAAATTATTATTTGTTGCTCTTACAACTGGGATCAACGACCAGACTTTTGACAGGTAGAGTAATTATTCCAGATAAATTATTGTGTTAAGTTTTATTCATATGTATATTTTTTTATACATGTAGGCAATTACATTATTTGCGATGCTTCATAGAGCTAAAGACCACTATGGGCTCTCTTTGCTTGATGAGACTCTCTGATTGGTGGAATTGTCTGTTCAACATGCAAAATGTAGTTACAGAAATGGCTACTGAGAATGCGTGAGTGATTTAAAGAAAAATCGCACATTACCGCAGTAAACCGCAGTAAAGCAGAACATGGTCTAACACAAGAAATACATGGCCAGCATAGTGAGCATACTGAACTGATATACTGTAGCAGCCAGACCACGTGAGCTACCTGTAAGCAGTGTGAAAAGCGGCATTCTTTAGGCAGCTGTGTGTTATCTTATACTAACTATTATACTAACTGACTGTTAGCCTATTTTAAACTAGGAGCTCTGAACATAATTCGATTTACATTGGATGTCATCAGGCAGGGCCGGATTAACCAATGGGCATTATGGGCACAGGCTCAGGCTCTGCATCTGCATGTATTCTACTATTAAACATGATTGCCTTGTAAATAAGTTGAATTAATGCAGCTGATAACTTATTGATATCCAGGATTATGATATACAGTTCATACAACACTCACACAACAGGTCTGTCTTTAAAGATTTACACAATATTGTTAAAAATCTGATTCCCTATGGCGAAAATGAACCGAATCTTACTGTATTGTATTTTACAGGTACGGTAAAAGTACAGGTACAGGTACTGGATGTTAAAGCAGAGCCTCAAAAACAGCAGAATACACATTTGTAATGAGCGCATAACAACTACTGTATAGCACTGCAACCAACAAACAACAAGTAGCTGTGTCTCAGTTTCTAAGAATAGACCGTTTGTATTGGCTTTAATGCACTATCATTAGGTTCAGTGAAAATGTCACGTTTGAACTAAATCAGCACGTTATAATGTTCTTTCTTGTGCTGAAGACATGGGCTATCAATTCCCACAGTTTGAAGAGCTGTTACAATGCAATTACTCATCTTCGCTTTGATATAAAAGGACACTATAAATGCCAGTCTAATGAGCGGTTAGCCAGTGCTGTTTGTAGCTGGCCAATTATTCCACTAAACAGAGCTAAATCTCAAAGACATTGTCAAACTGTGTGACTTCACAGCTTTTCTCTAATGAGCAGTTCAGTTATTAGGTGCTGTGTGTGTGTGTCTGAAGGCTGTTTAGTGTACTAGATTCTCCCTCTTCATCCGCTTGGCAGTGTGCTCATCATGGGCAGTTTGTTTACAGGACAACATTCTTGCAGCTCGCGTTTCAGCGCCAAATAAATTAACAGCAGAATTATTGCCAATAAGAAGGGCTGCTCAGCAGAGATTACTAGCTGCTTCAAATTATTTAACTTCAGTCTGTTTCAGCAGATTGTCACGCATGCACACATTGGGACAAATATTCTGGGCAATTTATGCTCTGTTAAAACTGATTACAACCACTTAGTTCCAGTTTGTGCATAAATATTTTACTGTTTGTTCACTCGTTGGGATTTTGACAGGTTTTAAACTGTAGGGATAGGCAATATCTCATCTCTTGATTCTGATATTTTAAAAATGCATCACCATTCTCTCTCTAATTGATTCAGAACTTGTTTTTTAACAGCCAATAGTGCTCTATGGTAGATTTTAGCTGTACACTCAAATGCTCACAAGGAAAAGCGCTTGTGTGTTTGGCGACTTATGCAAGTTTTTTCAACATAGGCTCATTCTGAAAATGTAGCCCTATATACATTTCTGGAGATCGTGAGTTATGTAGCCAGAAGAACGTATGGTTGCATTTCTTCTTTAAAATGAATGCCACAGGGCGTTTCCTTTTTCTTTCCTTTTCGTGCTTACCAGCTGACCTCCGTGTGCACGGTTTTCCCGCTGTTACAAGTTTGTTCAGTTAGCTCGCCATGTACGTCGGCAGACTTAAGACGCAGAGAGGAGTTGACTACGAGTTGACTACTCTGAGCCTGGCAAAGAACTGTTGCAGAAAGCGAGTAAAACAAAAACAGAAGCCAAAAAATAAAATAAACAAGTAAATAACAGGGTGAAAAAGTGGTAAAATCTGAAAACGTTGTAAAAATCAGGCTGCCCCAAGGGCTTTTTTTTCTGCATTGCTTTTGAAAACACAGTGTTTGGGTTTGGCACTCTCCAGAAATGTATATAGGGGTACGTTATCAGAATGAGCCTGGGTTGCCAATGATGGTTGGGTTTAGAGGTGGGCTCGGGTGCAACGTCTCCTTTTGAAAATCTTAAATTTTTGCATGACTGAACTTGTACTAATAAGCCACTAATCTGACAAAGCGTGAAAAATATTTATGTTTTGTCATGAGATCTGGCTGAACACTCTTGTAATTCACTTAAACGTTTCATAACTGTACTAATATTTATTTTAGGTTCAAGTGTTCTCTATAAGGAATTGGATGCAAGATGAGTACGGCAGTTTGTAGCAACATCTGCTCAGAATAATTCAGGAGAGAATAGCAATACATTTTTTTAAATATTAGAAACGATTTTTCTAACGCCACATAGCTTAATTACAAACAGAGATTTACTGACATACTTTCATTCTATATTCACTTCATAACATCAGTCAAGTGAATGAAATAAAAAAATGTGACCCGGCATTGTTTGATATCACAGAATGAAAAGGAATTAATCCTATTTTATAGTATGATATTCAGTGATAAAAGCAAGGACAATTACATTGCATTATAAATACACTTTATTCTTATATCAAAAAGATGGCTAGAAGAACGCAAATTAACCATATATGCCACCAGTATTTGTTTATTCATGTTTGTTCAATTGATCAGTTTCTATCTTCTATTTTTCTCATCTACAGAGAGTGTTGATATCTTTATTTCTGTAATGCATATGTGGAGCTGATTTTAACAAGGGCACCTTCTGCATCCAGTATGAATGAAACTAATATTATAATAAGTGTGTGTCCACAAACACTAAACTGTTTCGGTAGAAAAAGGAAAAAATACTTTTCTTCAAAGACTTTTCACAGTGGAGAATTAATGTCACTGAGAAAAAATATTGTGATATATTTTAAATTCCATCTCCATCTCCTATTTTACAGTACATAAATGAATAAAAAGAGTTTAGCTTTGAGTTAAAAGCAGTGTATGTGAGTGATTTTTAGTTGCACGCACAAGTGAGTCATTAAAGCATCCATTCAACCGATTCTTTGAAAAAAATTAATCTATAATGAAGTCTTCCATCTGCCTACATTAACACTGTGGTATAAAAACAGTAGCAAGAATATTTTGAATTGATTATTACACAGTATTCATAAAGCAGTAGGCAAGTAATACAGAATGATGCAATTCAGGCTGTAGGTCACATTAAAATATAGTGGTTGTACACTGTATAAAAACAGTTATTAACAGTTATCCATAGCTGTCTTTCACATGCATTTTTTTGTCATTTGAAAGATCCCATCATGCAATTCAAACAAAAAATATTATTAAATAACGAGCTATAAAATGAAGAGATAATGTTCTACATTATAGTTCATCCATAACATATTCATACTTTCATACTGAAGCATACTTTTCAAAATTGACTTCAAAGTTACTTGTTCAAAACTACTTTTTAATTCACTATGCAATTTTAGACAAAGCCACTGGCTCTTAAGAGTGGGTTATCATTATTCATTTAACAAATTGTTCTAAAACACTGATTTATTTAGGAACAAACAGCCACTATTGGGAGTTCCCTCTAAGGCATGTTGATTCATTTTTAAATGTTTTGTTTTAATTACTTGGAACTTTTTTTAATTAGCCGAGTGATTAGACCCCCCCCCCCACACACACACACTGACACACAGGAAGTATCCTTAATAATGTCCCAAATGTTAGCTATACTGAATATTTTTTTGGTTATTGAATTGTTTGTTTGAAACCCCAGCCAGCTTAAGCCAAGCCCTCCTTTTGCATTCTATACATATCTTTCAAGATATAAAATCTGCAAACATGCACTCTGCCTTGTTCTTTATTTTCCATAATTTCCAAAACTCACTCACAAACTCACACACTGCTGAAGCTTTGGCCAGGGATTTGATTTACAAGGCAATGCAAGTATTGCTCAGTACAGCATCCTTCTTGTTGGTGTCGGACATGGCTTGATTCCAGGTTTATGGCTGATATTAAAGTTAAGGAGTATAATTAAACTAAAAGAGTGCAGTGCTTCTGCCCTTTATAATGGATAGGACCCATGTTTTGAAAGTAAACATATTTGTTTTCATGCTTCTTTTAGAGAAATATTTCTACACCTGACATTTTGTAATGACTCAAACTAGGTGATCATTCTGAAAGAGATTTCCCTTTTATCTAATCTTCAGCAGACCAGGAAGATGAGAATGCTGAAGCCTCTGAACTTGATTTGGGAACCAAAATCAAGACCCCTAAAGATGTGATGCTGGAGGAGCTGTCTCTCATGAAGAACAAGGGCTCCAAAATGTTCAAGATGAGACAGCAAAGAGTGGAGAAATTCATCGTCAGTGATGAGAACCTGGTCAGCAAATGAGGCATGAGAAAAGCAGTAGCTTTGATAGGACATTGAGGTTTATTGTGGATTTCTTCATATGGGGATCACAATATAAAACTTGGCAAAAACCTACAGAGAAAATGGCTTTTATGATTGATGAAACCTGTGATAATGAATGTGCATGACTGTTTATCATACTGTATAGTGAAAAATCCTGCATAGTATATCATATAAAGAATAAGTATAAAGTAACAGGAACCTGGTGGGTTAGTGCTTATCTTCTCAACGCAGGCTCATTGTGAAAATGTGCCCTGGTGTACATTTTTGAGAACCGAGAAATATGTGCTCACTGATACATATGGCAGCATTATATGTGTAAAACAAATGCTACAGGATGGTACCTCTGACTGCTTACCTTCATATGTACAGCTTTTTGACTTGTTTGCTTGGTAGCTCACCACGAATAGCACCAGACTTGGCATCAGACAGGGGTTAAAGTCTGGCGAAGAAATGAAAAAAGACAGTGATACTGTGGTAGAAGCACGCGGCTGCGAAGGTTTGTCTCTTCTAGTTTGCTTTTGAAAACACTATTGGTTGGATTTAGAGAAGGGGTGTGTGGGTCATACTATATCAAGCTTACTGTATATGTTAGGCATGACGACAAGCCCACCAGTTTTTCTCACTTAAAACATGAAAAGGATGTTAATGTTTACAGACATGTATACAACAGCCTCTGGTGGATTTCCAAAAAATGGCACGTATGAGAAAACTTGCCCCAGTAACGTATTTGAAATGGTCAAAAATGCACACGTCGCGCCCTTCAAGTGAATTTGTGAAAGCCAAAACTGCAAAACTATGTAGTCCAAGGCACATTTGTCGGTTCTCAAAAATGTTGTCCTCAGAAACATATTTCCAATGAGCCTGGGCTGGATCTTCTAGTTGTGCATAAATAGTAAATGCAAGAGTTATGTTTTCTGACTTTGTCATTTTTATTGCGTTTTTATTTTGTGGTTTTGTATTTTCATTTGTTCATTTGTTTTAAGAATTGTGCTTTTTTCAGCCTGATCTCACGAGAAAATTTAAGTATTTTACGTTTTGTCAGTTTAGTGGCTAATTCGTATGAATTCATACGAGTTCAGTCATTTGAAATTGTACGATTTTAAAAAGGAGGCGTGGCACCTAACTATACCCCTAAACCCAACCGCCATTGGGGTATGAGCAAATCGTACTAAATTGTACGAATTAAATTGTACAAATTCATACGAATTAGCCACTAAAGCAAAAAGTTACGAATTGCCATGAGATTGTGTTGGATTTGTTTTGCAAATCGAATATATCGCTTCACAGATCACATTTTCAAGTTAAGTCAAATCAAATGAGAATTTTCAGTTTATTTTGCAACTCTCGTACCGTTTTAAAAGTAAGAATTTAATCCCTATTCTTTATCATAGTAATCTTCTCACTATACAATCTTAAAGGGATAGTTTACCCACAAATGAAAATCTGTTCACTATTTAGTTACTTTCCAGCATTCTTTCAATTAACTTCTTTTGTGTTCAACGGAAGAAAGAAAGTCAACCAAAAAAATCAACATAGGCTCATTCTGAAAACGTAGCCATACAGTATATACTTTTCTGGAGATCGTGAATTATGTAGCCAGAAGTACGTATTTAAAACGAACACTGCCACTTTTTCTGGATTGCTTTTGGTTGGGTTTAGGGAGGTGGGTGGGCGGTCAATCGGTGTATTTGAAAACACTATTGGTTGGGTTTAGGGAAGGAAGAGGGTGGGTCAGTCGATCTGTCAGTCAGTCAGTCATTCATTCAGTCAGTCAGTCAGTCAGTCAGTCAGTCAGTCAGTCAGTCAGTCAGTCAGTCAGTCAGTCAGTCAGTCGACAGCAGCCTCTGGTGTATTTATGCGAGAACAGCAGGCATGAACGACACTCGTGAGATCAAATGTGAGATCTCAAAAAGCGTACACTGCGGCCTCTGGTGGATTCGGCAAAACTAAAACTGCAAAAAAAATTTAGCCCCTGGGACATATTTGTCACTCTCTAGAAATGTATTTAGCGGTACATTTTCAGAATGAGCCTGGGTTGAAAAAATTGAAGGGTTAGTAAATGATGACAGAATAATCTTTTTTATGCCTTTGTAGATGAACCTCCAGAACCTGGTTCCCTCTCTGGGATGTGAAATGACAGCTCCACATGAACCAACTCCCAACCCAGAGCCACCACATGGTACTGTAAAGCTCAGTTTGTAACATCTCTCATTTATTATCATTAACATTAGTAGGATTAAATTTCTTAATCAATATTTAGTTTTTCTGTTCTACCTGTGACAGAGAAAGTAGATGTTGCTGCAGAGAAGGAAAAGAGACGACGCGAGTATGTTAGAACATATGTATCACCTTGGGAACGAGCTATGAAAGATGACCAGGAACTTAAA
Source organism: Danio aesculapii (assembly GCF_903798145.1). Lineage (NCBI taxonomy): Eukaryota > Metazoa > Chordata > Actinopteri > Cypriniformes > Danionidae > Danio > Danio aesculapii. The sequence goes on along the minus strand of NC_079446.1, from coordinate 27,992,169 downwards.
GAAACCATGCAACTGAAAATGCCAGGGCCTCAAATTTACAAGGATCTTCCTAAGTACAAGAGCTTCAATAGGTACTGTATATAAACATTTTTAATTTTTACCAATAATTTAATCAGACTTATGAAAAAAAAGACTTATGAAAAAAAAAAAAAAAAAAAAAAAATATATATATATATATATATATATATATATATATATATATATATATATATATATATATATATATATATATATATATATATACATATATCATGATATAGGACAATTTCTGTAAACTCAACCAGTTGATAACCTAAAAATATATAAAATACACTACCTGACAACTACCTTACAAAAGTCTTGTCGTCGATCCCAGTTGTAAGAGCAACAAATGATAATTCTAGTTGATCATTTGGAAAAGTGGCAAAAGGCAGATTTTTCTGATGAATTATCTGTTGAACTGCATCCCAATCATCACAAAGATATATTGGAACATGCATTGACCCAGGATTCTCACAGAAATCAATCAAGTTTGGTGAAGGAAAAAATTATGGTTTGGGGTTACATTCAGTATGGGGGCGTGCGAGAAATCTGCAAAGTGGACGGCAACATCAACAGCCTGAGGTATCAAGATATTTGTGCTGTTCATTACATTACAAACCACAGGAAAGGGGACATTCTTCAGCAGGATAGCATTTCTTCTCATACTTTAGCCTCCACATCAAAGTTCCTGAAGGTCAGCCCAGTCACCAGACATGAAAATTATTGAGCATGTCTGGGGTAAGATAAAGGAGGAGGCATTGATTTTTTTTATAATTATGTTTTTCGGGGTTTTCACCTTTAATGAATAGGACAGTAGAGGTTATTGACAGGAAAGCATGGGGAGTCACTAACCAGTACACCACTGGCGCCGACAGGAGGGGGCATTGATGAACTGATGATGTGCTGCAGGAACGCTTTCTTTGCCTTTCCAGATGACTTTATTATTAAGTTATTTGAGTCACAGAGATGTATGGATGCAGTCATCCAAGCTCATGGGAGTCATACACAATATTAATTCTTTTCTCACTGCACCATGGCTTTATATTCTATACTGTACATTATTTCTGTTAAGTGACAAGACTTTTGTCTAAGCAAAGTCAGACCTTACTGTCCAAATAAATTATTAAAAATCAAGCCATGATTATATTTTATTTTGGTAAAATAAGCATAATCTAGATCAATCTAGAGAAATAGATCATATTTCATATTTCTCACTTTTACAGTATTAAGAATTTCAGAGCAAATGTTTGATTAAAAATGTAAAAATATGAAATAAATTTTAATAAAACAAAAAAACACTTTTCAAAAACTAATGATTACAGGTCCAGCATAAAATAAAATACATAGCTAAATAGGATACAAAATGTAAACATTGTACTTTTGATTGCTACTCACGATGTTGTTATTTCTGTCTGTATCCTCGTAATAGCGTGTAATATTACGCTTCTATAAATTATTAAATATTCTTACTGTAAACAGTAGACTTTTTATTTTGCCGATACGATACATATTGTCATAATTCACAGTCCTATGTAGAGGCCATAGCTTTTGATTGCTGTTCTTCACCCTTTTTTTCTCCATAAGAATGGCTCTTCCTTTTGGAGGATTTGAGAAGGCCTCTCGTCTCGTGACTTTTGAGCCTCCTGAGATCAAGACAACCAATGAGGAGCCGCAGCCAGTGTCTCTATCACAGTATAATATTTGCTGTAGGCCTTCTTTCAACCGTACTCCAATTGGCTGGACATGTAATGAAGAGCACGGCCACATCCACATGGAGATGGAAAACATCCCCTTTGATGGAGAAACTGACGACCTCTAAGAAACTTGCCCATCTAATGTGAATAACACAGACATTTATATACAAAACAACATACATGCTATGACATAAAGGCCAAGTACATATGCATACACACATACAGTATACAGGCCAGCAAACAGGGACCTTATGCTCTCACACCCAAAAACTGATTCATATATCTGTATGAAAATGGAAAGATCTTTGCCATTCTTCTACTGTTTTGTGTGGCTTTTACTATAGAAACCAATCACTGCATATTGTGATCTGGTTCATATGTTGCCAGATGCTTAATTAACTGCAGTAATCATTATGGTAATTATATAAATACACTAAATAACAGCCTAAAGTGATCTAGCGCTGAAATAAACATTTGTCAATGAATAAAATATGGCCTGGTTTCTTATAAAATGATTGAGTCTGTCTGTGTACTGAATTAATAATATTTTTGATATTAGTTCAGTTGTTTAGCATTACTTGAAACAAAGTAATTAGTAAAATGGTATTTGACAATGGCGTATCTTATCATTAGTCTCTGTATTTATTAACCTATGTTAACATTAACTAATGTAATTAATTAAAATGCTTATGTGATGAATAAATAAATTATTAACGTTAGATTAACGGTAGATTAACGTTAACATTAATATTAATAAATCATTCAGAAACTATTACTCATTAATAGTTTATAAATAAGGGTAACAATTAAAAACAATTATATAATGTTACCAAATAAATCAGATATTGGGAATGAAATAAAATCTTGACATGACATGCCACCTATACCTGTACGTCTTTCTTCTTTTACATAGCATTCAACATTTTTAATCAAATAATGTCATTGAATTTTAAATAATACTATTTCATTTAATTTAATTCTATAATTTTATTTTAATTACATAACTATCTGTATAATAGATACTGTATGTAAGGGATAGTACACCCAAATATGAAAATGTGCTGTTAGCTTACTCATCCTCATCCTTTATGGTGTTTTTCTTCAGTAGTTTTTATTCAGTGAATTGTTTTGTTAATCAGTATGGTACTTTAGTTTATCCTGGATGTTGCAACTTGTATAATTGCATAAATTCACTATGTGCCAGGAAGCTCACAAGGAGCTCTGAATTAAACTGCCAAAATTGAAAATCAAAGGTAATAATGTTTTAAATAATATTCAGTTTCTTTCACGTGCAATTTTTTTTCACTTCATAAAATCTCAATGTGTGTTTGGGACTCTTGGGTATTCATTTTGTTTTGTTTTTTACTCACAAAGTAGCCTACTCTATGGTGGTTGAGAAAGCTTAATGTGCTGCAATTTTAGAAGACACATTCAATTACAAAAAACGCTAGCAAAAATAAAAAAAGACCTTCATCTGTTTGACAGCACACGTGCTGCAAGTCCTCACAATGCATACACATAAAGAAATGCACTGCATTTTCACACAATGCAAACAAATTAATAAAACATGCTGCATTTTCTCACAATGCAAACAAATTATGAAAATGTGCTGCATTTTCTCACAACACTTGCAAAAACATTGGAACACAACAGAGATGTTTCAAGTTGACCCAAAAACGTGACGGACTGCGACTATTACTCAGTGAAGTAGGTGATCTTTGAAAGGTAAGTTTGTTGTTTGTTTATTTTAACATCCTGATTCCCTTGTCTTTTGTATTTTATTAGCCTAAATAACCAAAATCTAAATAGCCGGATCTGTCATGTTGTAAGATGCCCTTGAAAAATTTCCGTTGTGTTCCATGCTATTTAAAAGTGATGTAGGAAAATGCAGCGCGTTTTTGTAATATGTTTGCGTTGTGTGAAAATGCAGTACATTTTTAATGTGTTTGCGTTGTGAGGATTTGCAGCATGTGCTGTCAAACGGATGAAGATCTTTTCTTAATTTGCTGGGGTTTTTTGTAATTGCATTTGTGTTCTAAAATTGCAGCATATTACGTCACCTTGGAATTATAAGGTTCTATCTGCGTTCTGAATGATTTTGAGATATTGAGCTTCAAAGTTTTTGCATTCCATATAGCAAACAGTATTGCTGCGTCCGAAACCGCCTACTACTCAGTAGGTACTGCATTTGAATTTAAATGTACTACTCAGCCGTTAGAAAAGTACGTTCTATACAGTATGAATGGGAGAAGTATGAACGGAATTCAGACATACTACATCCACCATTTCGTCATGGTCACATGACCTACCTGCCAGTTGCGTCGCTTCACTCCCATTCATGAATTCTCTCGCGGGGCATCATGGGATAGCGCAGCATGCATGGGATGCGCACTTCAGAATCTCACCGGAAGTAGTAAGTCATCCAGGTACTTCTTGCATACTGCCCTGCTGAAAAAAACAGCTTAAACCAGCCTAGGCTGGTTTTAGCTGGTTGACCAGCCTGGTTTTAGAGGGGTTTTGGCCCTAGACATTTCCAGCCTGGTCCTAGCTGGTTAGGCCGGGAAATGACCAGCTAAAACCTTGACCAGCCTGGTTTAAGCTGGACATAGCTGGTTTTGGCTGTGCTCCCAGCCTGGCTAGGCTGGCAAGCTGGTTTTAGCTTGTCATCTCCCTGCCTGATCAGCTAAGACCAGGCTAGAAATGGCTGGAAACCAGCCTGCAAATGGCCCAAACCCCTCTAAAATGAGGCTGGTCAACCAGCTAAAACCAGGCTCGCATACTGATTTTAGCGTTCTATATAGCATGAAAGTATATAGTATGGACGCAGCGTATGTGTGTAAATAAAAAGTCTTAAAATGTAAACAAATAAAAAAAACATCCCATAACGTAAATAAGTTGTCATTTAATAAAAATATGTGAATAACTCAATTTTATCAAAAATGTCAGATAGAACCTTATAATTCTAAGGTGACGATTAGCTCTCTCAGCCATTTTACTAGCCATGACCTGCAGTTTATAACTTACAAAGGACCTCAATTTTAGCTAACAATCTTCTTGACTAAAAAGGTCATCTAAATTTTGGATGCCATAAGGCGAGTAATTTAACAGCTTTTATTTTTTTCTGTCCCTTTAAAACGGTGTCTCATATAGCTAAATGTGAATCCTGTTATCAGTTGTTTTCTTTTGAATGACGACATTAATTGTGTTTTATATAATAAAAATAATATGTTTAATTTATCGGACAAACAACATTTCTGAAGGTCAAGCAACTCTGTCTGATACTTTGTTGAACATGTACAAAATGTGCTTATGAGTTTTAAGTCGTACTTACTCAGTTCGTGGAAAGTGCACGATACACACAATCAGCTGCTGTTTGCTTTTTGTGTGATTATTACAGAATGTTGAGCTTGGCTAAGATGATTTATTCAGATTTCACGCCTCTCCTCAGTCAACACAAAACCAAAACCGGTTACGTAATGGTTTTCTAACGTGCAGTAACAACTGCCTACAGCAGATGGTAGCAAATCGGTCTCAAGTAGAGGGAGCACTCTTTATCGCGAGAACTACACTCACAGACAACTGCGTTATCGCGAGAGTTTCATGTTCTGGCTGCGGCGCTGGATGGCGCTGGTGGAAATTTGGGAACGTGTGGTCAAGATTTGTGTCGGGTTGAGCTGAGCTCGGACAGGACGCGAGACTGACTGCATCTGTGTGCGAGCAGTGAGGTAAGTAAGCACTCTTTAAACTTAATTAACGATGCTCGACATTGGGTATATAGTTGAAATCCGAAAATGCAAACATCCGTCCAGTACAAGTGTAACTTGATGAATTCCAGCAAGAGGGGTTTCCAGATGTGTAATGTGTGATGGGGACATTGCTTAACATCAGCGCGAGCGGATGCGTCTGTCTGTCTTCAGTCAAGGATGCTCTGAGCTGGGACCATCCGAAACATTGTGTCCCCCTTTTTACAGGTTTATTTATAGCTAACCTTGCGTTTGGCGTGGTCACACTCAGCATCTTCAATATGCTGGATCATTATTTCATTCCGGCGTTGCTCATGCAATACTTTATTATGACAGTTCTTTCCTTTTAAGTGATGCTGAAGTTATGTTTTTAGGTTTTGAATGTCATTTTAAGGCTTTATTTTGTCTTTAGATGAATTCTGGCTTCATACATCATGTGTTGATAAATCTCGAATTATTTTCTCTTGCAATAATTTTATCGAGTGAAGTGGACAGCGTACAGTCGATATTGATTTAACTTTGTGGCTGCATTTAAGTGATTAAAGTCGCAGTTATGCTTAAAACGAAGATTCTCTCATCATTGACTCACCCTCATGTTGCTTCAAACTCCTGATTTTCTTTCTTCTGTTGAACACAAAGAAAGACTTGAGGCAGAATCATTGCCTGTAGAAAAAGATTCAGGGAGAGAGATTTGTGACTTCTTGCCTTTTTGCCAAATCTCTTTTTATTTCTGCAGAAAAAAAGTCATATGTGTTTAAAATAACATGAGTAAAATAATGATGTCATTTTAATACTTGGCTGAACCATCCCTTTAAATTCCTCTGATCACTACATAATGCAGTGAGTCCATTAGACAGCATTTCTGAGCATCATGACGTGTGCACGTGCAGTATTTGAGAACAGGGTTTTTCAAACTAGGTTCTGGGGACCCTCAGGTGGCCACAGGTGATTGATAAGAGGTCTTTAGAAATGTTTAGACAACAACCATTGAAAAAACATAAAATTAAAATAATAAATACTTTAAATAATTAATGATAAATATATACATTTGTTTAGCACTGTGACCTCACAGCAAGAAGTCCTGGCTGGGTCAGTTGGCATTTCTGTGTGGAGTTTGCATGTTCTCCCCGTGTTCACATGAGTTTCCTCCGGGTGCTCCGGTTTCCCCCCACAGCCCAATGACATGTGGTACAGATGAATTGGGTAAACTAAATTGGCCGTGGTGTATGAATGTGAATGAGAGTGTATGGATGTTTCCAAGTACTGGATTACAGCTGCAAGGGCATCCGCTGTGTAAAACATATGCTGGATAAGTTGGCGGTTCATTCCGCTGTGGCGATCCCTGATTAATAAAGGGACTTGAAAATGAATGAATGAATGAATGAATATAAATTTTGGTTAAATAATAAAATTAAAACAATGAAACATTTTATTAAGATAAACATTTTAGTGTACTAAACAAAAACTTAAAGACTTGAAATAATCTTAAAACTTTTAACAATTCTTAAAATAATTAAAATAAAAAATGTAATAAAAGTCAGATAAATAACAAACAATATTTTGATTAAAACAAACAAATACATACACATTATATTACAATTTTTGTAATGAAAGTTATAAGTAGCTGTATTTATTTTCCTATTAATATTTATTTTAGGTCTATATTTATAATATGAATTGTTCACAGTTAAACTGTAGATATCTTTTGCATTTTAGGATAGGTGTACAGAATGTTATGACAATGCTCATATTTATGGCATCTAAATGAATGAAAATCTGTTCAATAAGACCAGCTAAGCAGACTTAGAAAAACACATCTATGATGTCCAAAAATCCTGCATGTGCCTACAGTATTAGGGGCCAGACAACAGGATCACCTGCACTTTCCAAATGGTGCACAAGGACAAACACACCATGTTTTTCAGTCAGTTGCAACATTAGATTATTGTGTGTGTGTGTGTGTGTGAGTGTTTCTTCTTTAAATGCTGCTAACTATATAAGTCTTGTGAAAATTTGAAATTCTAGTGGATGTTATTCTGTAAATTATAATTTTATGTAATTTAATGCTTTAAACCTTTTCTCATTATTACATAGCTATTATCAGAGCACTTTTGGGTTCAGTGAAGGGTCAGTTTGCTGTGATTTAGACTAATTATTGTAAAAAAAGCTCTTTTGTGTGCATGGGTATGATACATATTGGCTGGACTGTAATATTTCAGTGAAAACATTTGTTCAGTTAGAGTATCAGAGCAATTCCAGCGTTTATGGATGTGACGTTTGCAGTAAAATCTCAAAACATAAATTTACATAGAAAGCATTAACATTATATTGAATCATTATATTATCTGTTTATATTTTCCAAAAACTACTAACCACATAGTTAAGGGATCAGAAAAATATCTATTTGTATACATTTTTTAATATTAACTTAGGGAAATAAACATGCATTATGGATGTGACCCAAACAATCTGAGAGTTTACAGTATACAACATACGTTGTAGAAACTCTGTGAACTAAACTGCTCAACCCAAAATAAATCATGCTAATCAAAAGAATAAGTAAATCGAATATAATTTTTTGGAAACATTGACAGAGACATTTGAGTATTTTCTACTAGGGATTCACGATATATCGGCGGCCATATCGTTATCGGCCGATAAGTGCTATTTTTAAGATTATCGATATCGATCCGATGTCTAAATTAGGCTGATATCTTTAAGCCGATAAATTACGTAATTGTACAGATCTGTCTGCCTTGCGCATGCATGGGTGAAACTTGTTCAGATTTGTCCAGTGCACTATAATGGATCTCTCCTCGCATTGTTTAGTCCTTCAAAGTCCGTCCTTTCTTCATGTGGTATTGCTGTGCGTTAATAACTCAGTAAGTAACCATATTCCTTATCATTGAAGATAAGTTTGAATGAGTGCTATTGTGTATTTTCCGTTAAATCGCCTCAGGAAAAAATATGACATGTGTAAACATAGCAGCGATGCACACGTGCTAAACAACTTGTTGGATTCAGTATATATAATCTATATAAATAAATATTTATAAATATCGGCTATAGGCCTCCAAGTCTGAAGAGTTATCAGTTATCGATATCGCCCAAAAAATCCATATTGGTGCATCCCTAATCCCTACAAAAAACTTAGAAAGGCTTTTGTTATTTTGGTGAAGACTTACATTTTTTTTTTTTTGGCAATGTTGACATTGCATGGACTTGCGCATCATTTTATAGCAAAAATAATTTCTTTCTTTCTTTCTTTCTTTCTTTCTTTCTTTCTTTCTTTCTTTCTTTCTTTCTTTCTTTCTTTCTTTCTTTCTTTCTTTCTTTCATGTAATAGTTGCCACTTAAAGGTTACAAAGCATCAGTATTGTTTAAAATTAGAAACGCATTTTATGTGGGACGTACTATAAAATATTTATATATAAAACAAAACAATTTATAGAAATATTAACATATGTATGTATTTTCAAAATATTAACATGCGTGCCATTCATATACAGTATATACACAATAAATATACACAGTACATGTAAATAAAAACTTTTATCTCACGTGATTAGTCACGATTGTTAAGCAGCACTATACTTTGCAATATAGATGCATTTTCCCTGCCCTGCATTTCGTTGCCTTGTACTTGTACATGTGTGATGACAATAAATTGGATCTAATCTAATCTAATCTAAATAGATGATTCCACTGTGTATTGTAATGCAAAGCATCATTACAGTTAAATGCCCTTCAGCTCTAGTAATTTTTGTATGTTCTGCTACACTACATTATACTGCATTACACACCTTTACATTACATAAAATGAATAATCTGGTGCAAAGACATGCATTTGGATAATTTTTATAATTTTGTTTCCATCAACACTGTGTCTTATTGTCACATTTAATTATAAAATTGAGGGGGAAAAGGACAGAACATTATATTTGCATGAGTCTATTACAAAAATTGAAGTAGTATAACAAATAGTGAAATAGTTAGCTAGTTCTGGTGTTTTTAAATAAACAAACAAACAATCTCATGACAATTGAATTCATATAGTTATTTTACGTTTTGGTGAATTTTTGACTAGTTCACATGAATTTCTACATATTTTTGTAAAATCTAGATGCACAGCATTGATGTTTATGTTTCGAGGCGGGTCTTTCTTTTAAAATTGTAAATTATTATGCAAATTTGGTCATACCAAATTTATATACATTTACCACTGATTCATCAGAACCTAAAATAGTGACATTACCAGTGAAATCGCTGTGGGAATACAGTTTTGAATGACTTGTTTCTGTTCGTTTTCCAAATTGTGAACATTTAAAAATTTGTCAATGGCTTGCCATTCCCCGTAAGAGCTGCTCAGACCCATTATGGGGCCTGTGTGCTTTTATGCTCTACATGAGTGGCCCTCATGGGGGTCATTAGTCAACAGGCTCTCCGCACTCCAGCGAGAGAAGTGCGTGTACGGCGCATTGGTGAAAGCCGTGGAAAATGAAATGTAAAGCTCTGCGTGATGGTGTAACCTTTCTGACTGATTTCATCATGCAGCTCAGGTTGTAGTTCTTACACAACGTGATTGTAAAGCTGTTTTAAACCCTCACTCTCTGCAAACGTCACTCGGAGCGTTTACGGCTGGGGGCGGGGGGGTTTGGAAAAGATTGGATTTTTATCAGCTTGTGCGATTATATTTTTCCTCTGAGGCTGAGTGGAAATGCTTTTGTGGTGTTTGGCTTAGTTGTTAATGGGAGATGTGTAGGTGCTGTTTAGATACTGCAATATGTGTGGGGCTTCTGTTCGAAAGAGATCCGAACAAAACTACATATTTTTGTAGAAATTAGTAGTTTTTTTTGTATAAAAATATCTGTTAGTTAATATTTTCGGAAGTAAAACAAAAGCGTTTTCTGCTTATTTACGGTTGTGAATTGCATTATGGGATGTTGATCCCTGCTCTGTTGACTTTTTATGTTGAAAATTCAACTCTACAGTTTAACAAAATGACTTTTATTAACATTTTAGTAGTTGGAAATATTGTGTATAACAAATAATAAATAGAGAAATAAGTCTGTAAAATAACAGAAAATGTACGTGCAGTTTTTATACCGTTATATACAACAACAATCCATGCAATATATCAATTTAAACTTAAAAAAGATTAATAAAAGTCACTTTTTTTTTACTTTTCAAGGATAAAAGTTGAGGAAAGATCAGGGTCTCATAATGTAATTCCAATGTATAAATAATAAAAAATAAAAACATGAATAAAAAAATATAGAATCCTGCTAACAACAAAACAACAACAACAAGAACAACAATTATTATATTACATTTCACCATGTCCAGTTATTGGTTTATTTGGCGTTCTCCCACCCTGTCACACTTTACCCTCTCATTTTGCAGACCTTTTAACCTTCTTAACCTTTTTGGAAGAGACCTTAACCTACTTCTCACTCTTGTTGTTTAAGACATGTTCGTTATTTTATGAAATTAGTGAAAATTAGGTGCTTGCTTCACTGACTTAGCACTATTTTCATTAAACTGTTGTAACCTCTTTGCATACTTGTCCAAACTCTTCAGCTTGACCCTGTTCTTTCTGATTGAGTCCCCACTCCCAACCGCCAACTCCCAGCTTGGTAGTGAATACTAGTTCTGGTCAGCACATTGTAGACCGGTATTTTCTATATGTACTGTAAGAATGCACTAGTGTTTTCATTTCGCTCAAAATACTCTACAGTGTATTTGCTTGTTGTTACATGTTTTTGTTGTCCTTTATTAAAAAAAAACTATTATTTTTATTATTATTGTATGTTCATTCATTAATTTTCTTTTCAGCTTAGTCCCTTTGTTAATCTGGGGTCGCCACAGCGGAATGAACCGCCAATTTATCCAGCATATGTTTTATGCAGCGGATGCTCTTCCAGCTGCAATCTATCACTGGGAAACATCCATACACACTTATTCACAATACTACACTACGGACAATTGACCCTTCGCTAAGCCACACCCAAAAACCGCCACACACCAATTGTGGCTTAGCAACTGTAGCTACGCACAGGAGGCCTGTCAAGCTTTCGAGCGAGGCAAACAAGCCAAAGCGTTGTGGATATGGTTTGTGCAAATCTGATACCCGGCCGGTATCCTAAAAGTTTGGACAGGGTGGTGGAATTTTTTCCCGTTTCAAGGGAATTGAAATTAAAGTTGGTTTTGTTTTGATATTCCTGACACATTTAGTGATAGACGGCAATAACTCACAAACCCACTTACCATAAAAAGATCTAAACTGTGTTTCCTACAAAAATACAAAGCAGGTTATGTTTCACAGCTGTCTTTTTCTTTTTTTTTGCTCGATATTATGAGCACTGCTCCGTTCAAGCCTTCGCCATAGTAGTCATACTAATAGCAATCATATTTCCATCTGTTTCAAGCTACGAATATTTGAAATTACATATCAACAGAACAAAACCAAGATGTGATCATAATCTGAGCACTTGCGACCAATATACTTTACCAGCAGCTGTTTTTCAGTCATTTATAGCCCTCATGTCCATGTCAGAGCTACAGTTCACTGATGTTTTCGTCCATTGTTTAGAGATTAATCATTATACCGTGTTAGTATCTGCTTTTATATTTTGGTGTCTGATTAATATTTGCTGGTAGGGAAAATCTATTGTTCACTTCTGCTATTTACACATTGATTTGCATTTCGATGTATTTATTTATTTATTCCACTTAACAGCAAATTAGAATAGAAACTGCATAAAAAGCACACAAACATACTGACAGTTATAGGTACTGTGCATTGTTATGGGTCACTGATGCCAATATTTTGCACAAATCCATCAATTTCCCCTTTCTGGCTGTTCTTTCTATGAATTAATTATGTAGAAGCACTGTCCATGCGTGTTTCCTCGTTTAGTAACGCTATATTTCATTGCACAACAATTAATCTATCAGGCTTTTCGGTTAAAAAAGAGAAATCGCGGTTTAATTTGTTATTATTAGATTATTTTAAAATTTCATCTCTCCTGCTGTGCATGATGAACTAAGCTGTTGAATGGTTAGCGTATGAGGCGGCTAGGCTAACCTAGCTTCAATTTTGATTAAGTTATTTTCTAATCGGTTGACTATCATGTTGTGAATAATGAATGAATTGAAAATGAATGAATGAATGAATTCCGGGGTGATAGAGCTCCTGACCCTATCTATAAGGATGCGCCCTGCCACCCTCGTTTCAGCCACTCATTTCAGGAAACTCATTTTAGCCACTTGTATCCAAGATCTTCTCCTTTTGGGCATGATCCAAAGCTCATGACCATAGGTGAGAGTAGGAACATAGATTGACCGGTAAATCAAAGGCTTTGCCTTTCGCCTCAGCTCCTTCTTTACCACAACGGAACGATACATCGACTGCATTACTGCTGCACCAATCTGCCTGTCAATCTCACATTCCATCCTTCCCTCATTAACGAACAAAACCCCAAGATACTTGGAACTCCTCCATCTGGGGTAAGGACTTTCCTCCAACCTGGAGCTGGCAAACCACCTTTTTCCGGTGGAGCACCATGGCCTCAGATTTGTAGGTGCTGATTCTCATCGCAGCCACGTCACACTCGGCAGCAAACCACCCCAGTGCATGCTGAAGTTCCATGTTCGATGAAGCCAATTTTTTAATGGACAGAATTTCAAAGCGCAGCCTTGGGCTGGAGGAGGTCTGGTTCCGGGACCAGTCTTTGTCTTTTCGCAGACAATGTTGTTCTGCATTAAGTTATACATGTTAAAACAACAGCAATATTATTATTACTAACAAAGGATAATAATAAAAAATATTATTATTAGCTTGTAATGATAAAAAAATACATATTACATAAATACGTTTATTTTTTACATTCATAAAGTGGTTGTGTATTTTGTGAGCACATCTTTGATGAGGTTTAGTCTGATTTTAATCTCCTAATAGACAAAATGTAAGTTATTAACAAGACCGATTCAAAATGGAACTTCATATCACGAAGGTTGACATATTAGTTTAAAGTTTTGAGGCTATAAATGAGTCTGTAGTGGATGCAATTAATTTGAGGAGATGCTCATCTTGAATGTGTCATCTTCTGCGTTGCTCCAGGCGGTTGTAGCAAAACACAATTTACATGCATGCCATTTTCATACCCTTTTTCGTATGGCATATACTTGGTGTCAAAGCAAGAAAAACAGCACTAAATCTAGACAGGTCTGGAGATGAGATAGTGAATGTGAGGCAGTGACACATCGACTTGAGTGCTCTATCCTTCTGTTTTATTTTTCCTCTGCTTGCCCTTGACACCTCACATCCTCTCTACCCTTGTCTACTAAAGACACATTGTTCTTTGAAATGTTGGGATGTCAATGCACTTAAATGCAAAGTGGTGCTGGGCACTATCAGTGCCTTAAGCAAATTACATTATGGGCGAGATTTTTTTTCATGAGCCAGCAATGGGTTTCACTGTAGCCAATGGCCCGGCCAAGTTGTTCATTACATAATTGCAAATAACTACTTAATAATAGAATATTTTAATTGTTATTAATGTTTATGTACAAGAGTTGATCTTGATAATCTACTGTACTTGAGTCTGTTTTGACATATATTTGGAGTTCAAAGTAACTCAAACTTAACTCAGTGCCTGGTTTGTAAAGGGGCTAGGAATCTAACACATCTAGAGGTGCAAAAATATTTCAAAAATATGTTTGCACTTAAAAAATACAGTATAGATTATCTGATTGTCTGATTATATCCATCCAAGGTAATTTAGAGGTAAAATAGATTTTTATATTAAAGAACATTATAATTTCAAGGATAACGGGCTATTTACGAGAGATGTCCTGATCAGGTTTTTTTACCCTCGAGTCCGAGTCATTTGATTTTGAGTATTTACCGATACCAAAACCCGATGCGATACTTCTATAATACATAAAAAATAAGGAACATCTTGGATCTGTTTTTTTGTGTAATTCATCTTTACATTCAACAACTCTGTTCACAAACAGAGCATTTCTGTGAGGTATCTTGAACAATCAAGTAATAAATAACAAATTCTTAACAAATTCTTCATGTTTGGACTGTAGTAAATATACAGTAAATATAAAAAAAAAATCTAATATAAAAACAAATAGCACCTTAACTTAAAATACCCACCAGACAATCCCAAGTTTACACAACTCACAGTATATATATATATATATATATATATATATATATGTATATATGTATATATATATATATATGTATATATATATATATATATATATATATGTATATGTATATGTATATATATATATATATATATATATATATATATATATATATATATATATATATATATATATATATATATATATATATGTATGTATATATATATATGTATGTATATATATATATATATATATATATATACACAACATTGTCATCATCAACTTCAGACCGCAGACATGCTCATGCTTTCCACTTCAAGCTGCTTCCATGTTCTACTTTGCCAGTATTTAACCAATAGCGTCTCTGTGACGCTAGTGATGTAATGCTGCACGTGTTGCTGTTTCTGTGTGAAGTCAAGAAAGAGGTCTAACTCTGCGCCACCGCATAACTATAAGTGTGTGAAAAAATAATGACAATTTATATATATATATATATATATATATATATATATATATATATATATATATATATATATATCAATACACGTACATATGATTTTTAAAATGTCTTTAACATTTATTTTGAAGAGATTAAAAGCTGTGTACTGATAAAATCTCACTTCTGAGCTAGCATAATCCACAATTGGTAGTTTTTACCTTTGCTTTGTTTATCGTTTTATGTTGTTTTGCCGCCTGTCTCAAACATTCGCCCGCTTTGCTGACTATGCTTTGGATTTCCTGTATGCTTCAGTTTGCTCCTGTTTTGACCATTGTCTGCTAGGCATTTGATGATAAACGTTTTCAAGGTAGACCACGATTTAGAAAATTCAAGGTTTTATAAGATTTTCTGGTTTATGTAAGATTTTTGTTTTAGTACAACAGTATCTCCAGCAGAAAAGATATCCAAAGATGCCGTTTTAAAGTGTAAAAAATCTGTGATTTATTTGAAGTATTTAGCCTGACATGTTTACTGTTCCAAAATATTTTAAATGTTTAATATAAAATATATTGTGTTCAAAGGAGAAAAAGTTTTAGTTTTTTACCCAGACATTTAAAAAGAATATATTTTAGAGCAATAATCACAAAACTGTCAAAGCGTGATATTTTTTATCCAATGTTATCATATTGTCAGAATTTTATACCGGCCCATATCTATTGCCTGCCTGACTATTCTGTTTAACAAAGCTGCACATGGACCCTCACCTCCGTTGTGCCCGACTCGTTACACTTGCACACCTATTTAAAATTTTTCTTGTGTGTTTGACAGCAAAAAAAAAAAAAATATATGGTGTGACATTACTTATCAGATATATTATAGTCGGCACAGCGTTGTCTTTTTGTTTCAAACTTTCTGAAAACCCAACAGTGAATTATGCCTTGAACTTGAATCCACAATGAAGTTCTTTTTCCTGACACGATCTGGATGAAGTTCATCTTTCATCCTCAAACATTTCTATTTTTATGATCAGAAGGAAGACTAAGACTGGGTTTCGCTATATTATTTAGCAGTTTTTATTTTCGTGAATCAATCAGAGGCTCTGTGTACTGTGCTTTTTGAGATTTCAAATTTCTCCCACAAGTGCCATTCGTGCCTGCTGTTCTTGCGTAAATCCACCAGAGGCTGATGTCGACTGACTGACTGAATGAATGACAGATCGACTGACCAATCGATTGACCCACCATCCTCCTTCCCTAAACCCAACCAATAGTGTTTTCAGAAGCACCGATTGATCCGCCCACCCACTTCCCTAAACCCAACCAACAGTTTTAAAAAACAATCCAGAAAAAGAAAAGCCCTCGTCTGATTTTTACCAAGTTTTCAGATTTTACCACATTCTCACCCTGTTATTTACTTGCTTATTTTATTTTTTGGCTTCGGTTTATGTCTTACCCACTTTCTGGAATCGTTCTTCGCCATACTCGAACCCTGTCATCATGGTCAGCCCCTCTCTGCGTCTCAAGTCCGCAGACGTACATAGCGAGCTACCGGTACAAACTGGTCACAGCGGGAAAGCCGTCCACATGGAGGCCCCGCAGCGTTCATTTTAAAGAATAAATGCAGCCATACAGTACTACATAATTTGTGATCTCCAGAAACGTATATAGGGCTACATTTTCAGAGTGAGCATATGTTGTCTTTAACTTGTTTTCTGCATAGACCTGCATTTCATTATTTTAATTTTTTTATTACTGCAGTGTGAACTGGTGGGTGGTAAACTAAACAGCCAGTGATTTAGAAGCAATTATTGACCTTCTTTTGCGGATGTGGGGTTTAACTCCATAGTTACGCAATAAAATACACATTCCAGAACCTGTCTTCAGCTGTTTTTAGAGTAATAAGTCCAAACAAAACCAGTTCATTTAACTCTCTGACTGAAACTATCTGACATGACAAAAGATCAAGTGCAAAAACACTTAACCCTTTAAAAGGGGGAAAACTGTCAATCACTGTGAAATTATGCAATTTTGCTACTACATTAAATATTACACAAATGTTGAAGGCAAGCCGAAGTATCATAAGTTTAAGTATTATGCATTTTAATCCACCAATACGTTATATAACACAGAGTATGTGCACAGTTCACTATTATGTGTCCTGTGTGCACATTTGTCAATCAGACTGAATCGTTTACTGTATGGTCAAATGTGAGCATCAATCAGCTTTCCCTTTTGTCCAGGGGTGAGCTTTAATACATCATCAGAAAAGCTGTTTCAGAAACAATAGGAGCCAGCCACCTTCTCACAAGATGTGTAATTGAACCGGGGTCGACGAGAGCTAAATTGCTTTGGTTATATTCATGAAAAGTAATAATGGTGTTCTCATAGTTTGTCTTGACATGCGTGCTTTACAGAAGTTTGAGAGCGTTGAGACAGCAGGGAGAATGAACTTGGGTCTTCCCCATTGTCGGCAATGTCTATTTGAAGCTACACATAACCCACTTACTGGGAAACCACATTTTGCCTCCTATATTAAGTTTTGAAGGAGAGAACAAGAGAGAATGTGAGAGAAAGTCAGAGAGAGAGAGAGAGAGAGAGAGAGAGAGAGAGAGAGAGAGAGAGAGAGAGAGAGAGAGAGAGAGAGAGAAAGGGACATGATCAGTCCTCTCACACAGGGCTGTGTTGTGTAAGATCTGTCCTCATAGCGCTCTTCATCTCTCTCCTGTTGCGCCTGGGGTGGATCATGTTTTTACCACAACATTCTGGCTTGGGCTTTTGGTTTGTGGTTCATGACAGGACACCAGAGATGGTGGTGTGACTCAACTCAGTGTGGTTTGGATGTTGACCATAAACCCCTGGAGATTTAGCCCGTTGTGTCTGCTAGCTAGGGGATGTGCGTGTACACTTAGCTGATTGCTGTTTATCTCTGCACATTTTATTAACAGCTTAGTCAGTGGGTGGTAATCAATTTGATGATTTCATTTTTTTTTTAAAAATGTGAATGCTGTGTCTAGTTAACATTTTCCCCACCATTAATGATATATCTCATTAATTAAGTGATGCTGCTTTCCCGTTAAATATGAGTTTTATGGCGATTTGTGCATTTGGTGTATTATGGTAAGGAAAGCCATGCATACCATAATGAATTAGGGGACATCTGGGTCTTTCCAGGTGTGAAATACAAAGACAATCAGAGAAAGTGTTCTAATTCTAGTTGTGTTGTTGATAGACCAATAACCAGTGGATCTCAATGTTTTTGCTTTAGCTTATTTCATTCTTTTTCAGGGGCTGCTATAGCAGAATGATCCAGCATTAATCTAGAGGATAAATAAATTTTTATAATGCACCAGACTGAAAAAAATAGCATTTTGCCTAGGTGTTTTTAAATAAGAAATTTTGTATTTCTGATGAAACCTCTCTACATAAAATAACATAATTTTTTCAGTTATTTATCTTGATATGTACAGTATAATATGATAGTATTCTGAAAGCTGTCAAATTTAGGTGAAAATCAAAAGGAATGCTGGCAGTGGCTGCGATCTTTAAAAAAAAAAAAAAAAACACTGGCATTAAAAGATTAATGAAAGTTTTTGTACATTTTTGGACTTTGAAGGCCACAGTTGTGTTAAAGGTGCTGTATGTAAGTTTTTGACTCTTCTAAAGTATAAAAATACCTTCATATGTTTGCAGATATTTAAGAAACATGCTAAGTGAGCATTCTTGAAAAACAATGCTGAAGTCAGATATTCTGCTTTGAAAATGTCTGTTATGTGTGGTTCTTTTAACCTGCCCAATGCCAGTTTAGCCAATTATATTTCAGCACCCCTGGTTGCCCTGTTGGAAAACCGCGCATTTCATTCATTCTTTTAAAAAGGCTCTCAAAGCATGACTCAATGACTGAAATGCGACCTAAAGTGGACAGTAACAGACTTCGAAATGAGACGCAGATTCAGAGTTCCCCATGAGGTTATTAATTAGCAAATGATATAAATATTATGAGCATAAATATTAGGTGAGCATGTTACATTGTAACTGTTCTAACAACACGCTACTTGACAAGATTTGCAGTGATAAGCAATTTGGCTGTTTGCACCAGACGAAACAGGACAGAAATTTAAATACAGTCAGAAGCACAGAATATGCACTCACTCACTGGTAAGGTAAGGTTTATAATCTAATTAATACATTTTAAACCTCTTTAACATTATTAAATGTAGATGATAAATCACTGATATGTGCTTGTTTGAATCACACTTCTAAAGTTTCATTGCAAATTGTTTATTTTCTAGATCTGAGGTGAACTATCTGCTGCTGCTTTCAACAGTATGGCAATAAATGTCATGTAAAATGGCATTCAAACTCACTTTGTTAGCATTTAACACAGAATAAAGCACATGCGGTTTACCTGAGGTGATCATTGTCAGTTTGTTCTGTTGTTTAGCTGTATAAAATAAAAGCCGTTTCTGATATATCAATTCGAGGTGTTGGTTAGGACAAAAACTCTTTTTAATATGGAGAAAATTCCTTCTCTGACGTGTCGTTCCTTTATATTGAACACGATTTAGATCAGCCTTTAGGCTCAATCGTCAGACTCAATCCTGTTGTTCCTCAATCTGGCAACTTACCTGCACGTTTGTTTTGATCCAGGAATGCAATACCTAGTTCAACCACTGGGTGTCAAACTTAAATACAGCACCTTTAAGTATTGCAACAGTAGCAAAGATCACTTTTCACAGCGTTGAATATTTAACTTTTTTATTTAGCTTGCTATTTCTTGATTTTTATTATGTTTGCGAAAACCAAAAGTTGATTGCAGTACTGTTTTGCAATAAATGGAAAGCAATTGACATTTGTCTCCTCCGTTTTTTGCTGATCTGAAAAATGGTCCGATCCACGAGTCAAAAATAGGGCTGGGCATTTTGGCCTACATTAAAACCTTGATTAATTGAACATTTTAACACGATTACAATTAATAAAATGATTATTATTTTTTTTCCCTCATAGTGCACAGACAGGTTTTGTACAGTAAATATGCTCACATATTACACGTGATAGATTTCTGAATGAAGGGTGCATTACTTTAAAGTAATTGAAGAAAACACACACACACACACACACACACACACACACACACACCACACACACACACACACACACGCACACGCACGCACACACACACACACACACACACACATCTGCTATCTAGGATTATTTATTATATAAATTTTTTTATAAAAAAGTGAAACTAATTCAGTGGCATATATTTGAGAGCGCGCAATAAGTTTTGTGCACGAACAGAGGAAATTGGCATGCGAGCAAAGAGATTCACGCAATCGTATTACATGAATGCATTCTCAAGTTGTAATACTGCGCTCACGACATTTGTCACTGAAATAACGCCATGGAGATTAGATCTGGTTGCAAAGTGCTGAACATTTTTCAGTTCAGCGGGCTCACGTCACTCAGCAGGGGTTAGATTGATTATATGTTCTGAATGTCGATCACTTTTCGATTAATCGCCCAGCCCTACTCAAAAAGCATATTGTGATCTAAACAGTGATATTTGTGATCCGTTAAACCACCAGTGAGGGATATCAGATCATTTTTAGTGACATTTTACATTTTATGTGTGAACTGCAGTACATTAATTAACATAACAACAGACAGTAAGTAAAGTAAAATTGTGTTTAAAAGTGTAATATTTATTACTCTTATATATACTGTAGTGTGTTCTAGATATTGAGCATTATAAAATGCCTGACGTGTAAGTATTTTTAACTTGACATGCTGTCTTAAGGCAATGCTCATGATGCAAGATGTTGAAAAAAGACTTGACACAACACCCTTTTGACATTAATGTACACATAGCAGCAATTACCCGAAAGTGCAGAGCAGGCAAAATGACAGAAATAGCCATCCTAGTGTCCAGTACAGAGAGTCTTGATCTGAGGCCTCTCAGTGCACCTGGAGTGATTTGAGCAGGGATGCAGTGAACTCAATGAGAGCTGATGTTGAATGTGTCATTCTGCTGGAGGTGTAGATGCCACCCGCTGAGACTGCCTTTCTAATGACTCGCTGCGTTGACATGGTAACCTGTGCCACTTCAGGGGGTGCGACCTCCCCACTCAATCCATATTCTTCTTCCCAAGAGCAGAAGCTGCCAGATTCACGACACTCATGTTCACTGCGGGTGAGGTATGGCCAAATTTGCCACAGTCGTCAGATGTTTGATGTTTTAAGAAAGTTCAGTCAGAGCAAGTCTGATTTTTGCAGGAAAAGACGTTAGTAATAATTTGTGATCTGAAGGCACTGAAAAAGAAGCTGTATCAGTGAAAGAACATTCTGTTCAGTTCCGCTGGCTATCTTAAATGTGATGGCTTCTTGTGGAATTGAAAAAATAAAACATATTTTGAAAGAACCCTTGCAAATGTGCATTCATTAAGGGCTTTCTTAAGATTATTCTTAAATGTAGTATTTTAATGTTTTATTTGGGTTCCTGACCGTAAAAGGCTGATAATATTTATTTCAGATAATCTCTGCAAGTTTGGGTTCTTAATTTAAACCAAAACACTTCATCAGATTCCTTTTGGCAGTCATTGAAAAACAAATTGTGTTAAGAGAATATTTTAGTTACAGTTATTCAATTCAATTCAATTCAATTCACCTTTATTTGTATAGCGCTTTTACAATGTAGATTGTGTCAAAGCAGCTTCACATAAAAGATCATAGTAAATTGGAACAGTGTAGTTCAGTTTTAGGTATTTAAATTCAGTTCAGTTTAGCTCAGTTCAGTGTGGAGCAAACACTGAAGAGCAAATCCATCGATGCGCAGCTCTAGCGATCTCAAACCATGCAAGCTAGTGGCGACAGCGGCGAGGGAAAAAAAACTTCACCAGTTGGCGAAAGTGAAGAAAAAAAAAAACCTAGAGAGAAACCAGACTCAGTTGGGCACGACCATTTCAATTTCTCCGCTGGCCAAACGTCTTGTGCAGAGCTGCAGTCTCAGCGGTGGAGGCTGGAAGCTGGACCTCAGCGAAGACTCGTCTGTCCCTGGAGTGTCACAGGAATCAGTCTCATGCTCTTCACTCCTCCATGACCACCGCAGCAGCTGCTCAGGATACGGCCTGGTCCAGGATATGGAAACCTTGGGATCATCTCATCGCTGGTCTTGGATCGAATTAGTGACTCTGCATAGTCTGAGAGCCTCGGGATGAGTATCCCCAAGTGGAAATGGAGAATAAAGAGAATAATTAGCATAGCTGCTGTTCATAGTGTATATAAACGAGATGCAGAAACCTGTGTGGAGCACATTCATGTATCATATAGCTAAGTGGTGCACTAAGTGTATGCTTTACTGAACAGATAGGTCTTTAATCTAGTTTTGAATTGGGAGAGTGTGCCTGAGCCTCAGACATTATCAGGAAGGCTATTCCAGAGTTTTGGAGCCATAAATGAGATGGCTTGACCTCCTTTACTCGACTTTGCTATTCTTGGTCCTACCAGAAGCCCTGAGTTTTGAGATCTTAAAAAGCGAGTTTGATTGTAGCTAGACAGAAGGTTGGTTAGATAAACAGAAGCTAGATTATTTAGTGCTTTATAGGTAAGAAGCAATATGTTAAATTAAATACGAAACTTATCAGTTATCCATCAATTGAAACGGTGTAAAGATTAAGCCTGTAAGATAATATTGAGATATGTGAATGTATCAGTAACTATGTCAAAATCACACTTATCAATATTTATTTACTTTTTAAATATGCGACAGTGGCTCCATGTTGGGTTTAAACAAAGACTGAGCAGGAAGAATGGTAAAGGAGTATCAAGATGCAAAAGATGCTGGGCCATTAATAGTTAAAAAAACCATGTAGATCATGCGCCAAGTTTCTCTGTGGTTTGCTGGTAATGTCTTTAAATAAATAATTATTTAGGCCTATTTAATTATTCATTTATTTTTTATGTACCATAATTAAGACATAAAATGAGAAAGTAAAATATAATCAACAAAGAAAATGTAAATGAAAACTGTAAATGAAACTATAAATGAAAAAGCTTATTTATTGACTGTCTTAGTCCTATCACTTTAAAATAACAAACACTGTACATCTCTTTATATTAAGGCTAAAACACTGCTTTATTTATTTATTTGTGTAAGTATGTATGTTTGTACTTTCATTTTAGTCTTTTATTTCTTTAATTTTGCTTTCCAAAATGAATCCTTATTGCACTTAACAAGTTAACAATGATAATAAACCTTGTTAAAAATTTTATAATGAATAATGAAACAATTATAATGCTTTGTTTCATTATTCCATCTGCATTTACATGTAGCATGGTATATAAAGCTACTGTACAGTATATTTCTGTCTATTCGCATCCTGTCCCTTTGTGCCCTTTGCCGGCACAGTCACAAACTGCTGTTACACCTTAATCCCTTAGAGCTGCGGCAGCGCCACACACTGTGGCAATGGTCCATTTGAAGTGTCACTCACTGTATATGCTTCACATTTTTGTTCGTAATAATAAAATAAACCCAACCAAAATGAGTGTTTTGTGAACACCGATGTCTACTGAACTAATCACATGGCTGCAACTGGCATGGGTCAAGTTGACATGCTGACGGAATATAAAAGAAAGATGACTTATTTAACTTTGAACATGGTATGGTTATTGGTGGAAGAATGGCTGCTTGGAGTATTTCAGGAAAGGCTGATCTAGTGGGATTTTCATGCACGACCCTCTCTCTATGGTCAGAAAAAAAGAAAATATCCAATGTGCAGCTGTTCTGTGAGTGAAACACGTCAAACTTTGAAACAGATGAGCTACAGGAGCAGAAGAAAAAATTGCCTTGCCAATAAATAAAAATTGTTTTGTCTAACATAATTAACATAAAATCATGTATCCATCCTGTCTTGTTTCAGCAGTTCAGGCTGTTGTGGCAGTGTACAGTGTGGGGGATATTTTCCTGACACACTCCATTCTGTCTGAGTAATTCTGCTGACTGTGTCCATCCCTTTAATGACCACAGTGATGGCTTCTGATGGTTACTACTGTACCAGCATGATAACATGACATGCAGCAAATCTCAAATCATCTCAGAATGCTTTCTTGAACATGACAATGAGACAGTCAAATTGGCCTCCACAGTCACAAGATCACAAACAAATAGATCACCTTTGAGACACGGTGGAACAGGAGACTCGCATCATAAATGTCAAATCTGCAGCAACTGTGTGATTCTTTCATGTCAATACAGAAAATCCCAGAGGAGTGTTTTCTTGCAGCTTGTTAAACCTGCCACAACGAATTAAAGGAATAGTTAATCCAAAAAAATATAAGAAATCCTCACCATTTATTTAAGTGGTTCTAAACTTTTATGAATTTCCTTTTTCTATTGAACACTAAAACAAATCCTTCATACATCGATAGGAAGGAAGGGATGAAGGAACTAACCAACGAACAAACAAACAGGCAAGAACAAGGAGCACACTCAGAAATGTCTTTAACAAGCAAACATGACTTTTAATAAGGCAGCAGGCTTAAGAGAGAACCCCAGACTTCCCTCTACCCAGAACCTTCCTCCAGCTCCTCCGGGGGGAACCTTTAGGCATTCCCAGGCCTGGTTTTATCTGAGAGAGACATAGTCCCTCCAGCGTGTCCTGGGTCTTTCCCAAGGCCTAGGTAGACATCCAGGAGGCATCCTCCATGAACCACCACCTTATCATGGTGAAGGGGTTTGAGTGCTTGAGCGATCCTAAGAGCCATGTTGTCATTCTTAGGTGACAGGTCAGACTAAGTGCAGTTCAAAAACCTCTTATGAGCACAAAAACAACGAGGACTGTAATGTCTCCTGGTATGGCGCACCTGGGTCCCCACCCTGGAGCCAGGCCTGGGGTTAGGGCTCGTAGTCAGCCCAAAGGAGCAACATGGGACCATCCTCCTGCAGGCACACTACCTGCAGGTGAAGCCCTAAGGGGCCAGATAATTGTGGAATGGGTGGTGGTCGAAGGTTAGGATCAGGTCAATATGGTCATCCGGCACAGAAACTGGCTCTTGGGACATGGAATGTCACCTCACTGGGAGGGAATGAGCCCGAGCTTGTGCGAGAGGTGGAACAGTACTGACTAGAGATAAAAGCAATGTAAAATCAAGGTAAAATTATGTGGCCGCAATTTTGGTCAGTCATTAGCAAGGTGATCTGTACGACAAGTCCTATCTTTTAATGAACTTGCACAAAAAGGACATGTAGTGACGTAAGTATTGCAAAACGTACTCTTCCAATGGAACGGGTGCATCCATTGGAATCTTTTTGGCTGAAGACTTCTGGTCTCATTCACTTCCATTAATTTTTAGACATTAAAAACAGCTTGTTATGCTTCTGGATGTTATGAACACACTTGTTTGTTGAGCTTAACCGTTTTCTGATGTTTATTATTTTTAGTAATTTCTCTCATAGGCAACTGAATCAGAAGTTCCAAAATGTCAGAAAATGGTTGCAAAACTGAGCGCACTTCCGCATTGCAGAATAAGGTCGATAACCCTATATATTTCAGCTTTGCAAAAATGTAGACTGCATTCTGTAGTGTATTTGTCATCTGAAACATGCAACAAAATGTACCTGGAGCAATGTATTATACAAAAATAGGCTGAGGCACATATTTTCAATAAGCCTATGCTGCATCCATAGTAGAAACCAAACTGCTATGGAAGTCAATGGCTGCTTTTTTCCCCTCAACAAAATCCAAGACATCTTCCTTTGTGTTCAAAAGAAGAAAGAATCTCAAAACAGTTTTGGAACAAGTGGAGGGCGAGAAAATGACGACTTTTCTTTTTTGGTGGGGGGGGTGAACTATTCTTCAAGGCAGCTCTAAAAGCAAAAAAGGGCCCAACCAAGGTGTCCTTAATTAATTGTCTGGTGATTCCCTTTAATATATTACTTTTAATGAATATAACATGACATGTATAGTCTTCAACTGTGTGCTTACCATTGAATTAATTCACATCCTTTTGCCTGAAACAAACTGTAATTCCCTTATGACAAAGCCTTATTAAGAAAGCCGGTTTGTCAGAATGAGCAGACTCAGCGCATGACTCGACAGTTTGATCAGGCATTCATAAAGAAGAAGGAGATGAAGTCACTGGAGACTAAAGGATCGCATGCGTTCCCGGCTGTGCGTGTCACTGAAGGCATTATGTCTGAAGTTAATTGTCTTAATTTCTGTTCTTAAGCAGCTATTAAGCAGAATCTGGGCACAGTCAACTGTACGCTGTACTTTCTGCGCTTTATTAGAGTGTCTCTTTCCTCCATCCTCTTATTTGCATGCATACTGAATGGTGATTCGCTTTGAATCCAGTGAGGGTCAATGCTCATGTAACTGACTGAGTTGGTTGACGGCTTCTTAATGTGCAAAATGCAGGTAGAGAGGAAAATTACACAGAGGGAACATTTGCACTTTAATGAATTTTTTTCCCCCCTCGTTTTGTGCACGGGTAGAGTATTGATTTAGTACAGGTGGGATGTATGAACTCACAGAAGCAAACATATCGATTGGATCACTTCAGACAAAATCAATTTGCGTAATATGACAAGAAAATGAGCAAAGTGGCAGATTGAAAATGAAGCAAAATATGATTGGCTTTTTTCAAATGTTAAGAGCTATTGTTGAACGCCGGGACATATTTCTTTGATTTTTTTTGTTGTTGTTAAATGTATTGTAATTAGTGTGGGTGTGAAAATTAAACAGAGGTTATTTCTCTTCTAAGCTCATGTTCCTGATCAGCAACAGCAAAACAGTAGCTTTTTAAATATTTCACGTGTAAATCTATTTTTTTCCTCACTATTGATTAATATTAGATGTTTATTTAAATGTTCGTTTCAGTCAGTTTTAGAATCATTACTGTAGTTTTTAAGTTGTAATATTTAATTTTAATTTTTTAGTAATTTTTATTGAATGCTTTATTAATTATTAACTTTAGTTTACTAAAATGAACTTAAATATATGTTAAGTAAACATTATTTAGATTTCATGATTTAGTTTTTGCCAACTATAACAACATTTCACCTATTCACCAAATTAATATTTACAAAGAATTTAAATGCATTAACATGGCTGATTATAAGTGTTATCATTTAGGAGTTGATCCCTAGAAGACAAAGCTTTTACCTTTTATCTTACAGTAAGAATCCTGTGGCGACTGTAGTTTAAGGAAACTCATTACATCATTTTGATTAGGATATATCCTGTAAATGAGTTTATTCAAAAGAGATTTACTTTTGATGTTACCACGTGTAGCTTTGAAACACGTGATCACTTTTTTTTACTGTGAATTTACTTCAAATTCTTATACTTGGCTTTCATTAAAGATGATTTCAGTCCCTTATTGTTATAGAACATATTTTGTTTTACAAATGTGATTTACATTTTTCTTTCTTTGATGTTGTGAACTTTATTTTAATACTATACCCCCACAAGTCCAAAGACATGTGCTATAGGTGAAAATGGTAGGCTAAATTGTCCGTAGTGTATGTGTTTGAATGAGTGTGTATAGGTGTTTCCCAGTGATGGGTTGCAGCTGGAAGGGCATCTGCTGCGTAAAAAAATATGCTGGATAAATTGGCGGTTCATTCTGCTGTGGCGACCACAGATTAATAAAGGGACTAAGCCGAAAATGAATGAATGAATGAATGAATGAATAAATATTACATTCATTGTTGTAAATGGGAAATGCAGGCCCTCTTTTAGGTGTTTTCTTTCTAGGGTAGGGAAGCATCCTCTTTTTAGGGAAAGTGGCTCAAAGCTTCACGTGCTTCAGAAACCAAAATAAAATAACTGAAACTCTTTGTACTTCAATTTCAATATATTTATTATTATGTTTTTTCTTTTGATCTATGTCTTTTGTACTGCTCCTTGTTAATTATTTTTCATTTTTTAAGAAAATATTTTTTTATATTTTTAATTTATTTTAATGCTAAATACACTTTGTGGTCTTGATTTGTCCCTGTTTTGAGGTGTACAATTTTGCAACAATAAAAAAAATCATACATTAGTACATTTATATAGCACTTTTACTATTGTTAAACATGAACTTAAAATTAAATTAATTTTTAAAAACTCTTTTAATTTAAGAACATCTAAATAATATGTGGGCCAGTTGACATTTCTGTATGGAGTTTGCATGTTCTGCCCTTGTTCGTGTGGGTTTCCTCCAGGTGCTTCGGTTTCCCTCACATTCCAAAGATATGGGGTATAGGTGAATTGAAAAAAGTAAATTGGTTAAAGTGTATGACTGTATGTGTGTGTGAATGAGTGTGTATGGGTGTTTCCCAGTACTGGGCTGCAGCTGAAAGGGCATCTGCTGAGTAAAACATATGCTGGAATAGTTGGTGGTTCATTCCACTGTGGCGACCTCTGAAATGAAGACTAAGCCGAAAGAAAATGAATGAATGTGTGTTTTTGTATTTGTTTTTGTTTTCTTTATTTATTTTGCTATCACATGTGCCAATGTCTCTGGTTTAAAATATATGATTGCCAAATTTACTGATTTGTTTAGTCCCACCCTACTTTTTTTTTCCTCATTCATCTTTTTTC
This sequence comes from Danio aesculapii, assembly GCF_903798145.1. NCBI lineage: Eukaryota > Metazoa > Chordata > Actinopteri > Cypriniformes > Danionidae > Danio > Danio aesculapii. The sequence goes on along the minus strand of NC_079446.1, from coordinate 27,963,522 downwards.
TCACTCAAAAACACCTCATATGGAAGCTGCAAACAGGAATTCACACTGACTTTTGATAAAAATAAGCTCAAAGGAAGTAAAAGCGCTTAAACTATCTATCATGTTGTTTTTTGTTCAGATTAATTCTTTCCTGAAACAACGTGATAAGGCTGTGCCCTTGAGAACTTCATTGCTTTCTGAAAGCACAATCTTGCTGTTCAAGTCACTGATTGTAATGAACGTGGATGCTGTTGCCATTGGACACAAATACATAGCACTTATAATCAGCATCATAACAACTGTGATGGTATGAATTGTTGGAAGAGATTAGCACAATTGGAGGCTTATGACAGCAGCTGAACAAATAAATACACTCCGATAAGGCCTGTCAAAATGACCAAAAATCACCCCGCCAACACATGTGATGCCCAGGAAGAGAGAAAACACCTTTCAATTTGACTGGCTGAACTCTGAGCATTCATGCAAAATGCACTTTTAAAGAGATAGATGCATATCTTTGGTGATATGTAATGTTTTGGTTATTGTTTCCACTGTTTTAGTAATTGCCGAAATGACCTGCATTTGCAGTTTTTGCTGCAAAATTTTGTATTTGGGCCACTGATCTTTATAACGACTAAAAAACAGCCAAAACCAAGATGTAAAAACACTCAAAAGCTATATGTAAAAACACTCAGTTATTATTGCGATTATAGGCTGGATTGCTCATTAAACTCGTTATAGAGCACTCCAGCTATCTGTATGCTATCTGTTATTCATATGAACTTCAAATACCATGAGGCTTTGCCCCAATCTACAGCCGCTACAGCTGTAAACAATCTGGACTGACACACATAGCTAAATATCATTTAGACTTATTATACTCACTAAATAAACACTGTTTCAATGTGTACCTATTGCTGATTCTTGTTACTGTTTATGTGCATTACAGACCATTTACCTGTGTTCGCTAGTGGTGGGCAAAGCGAGGTTTTATGAAACAATGAAACAGTCGAAGCATCGAAACATTTTGAAACCCGTCTCTACAGCATCACCTAGTGGTAATTTTTTTGTATATTGCTCTGGAACAGCTTCAGCAAAGAAACAATTAAGAAGATTGAGGTATTAAACCCCACGTTGTAGAGTTGAGGTTTCAATTGGTTTAGTGAAGTGGTTAGAGTTACTGATTGGCATTCCAAGATAATGGCTTCAAATTCAGGGTTATGCAGCTAGAGAAGTATGCAGCTTGTAACTTATTTTGTTTTAACATTGGTCTGACATCCGAATGAACACTTTGTGAATCAGTATGTCTTGTTTTGGTCATAAAAAAGTAACATTATTTAAATACATCAAGTCATAATTTCAGTACCAGTTAGGATTCAAACTCGGGACAATTGCAGCACAGTTACTCTGTGCACATGCACGGTCCATTGGGCTACATGAGATAGAGGTTTTTTCAATCTTGGCAGTCAAATGCAGATTCGCCAGGTCTCGAAACACTTCTGAAATGACTGGTGCTTTGAATCGCTTTAGGCACGTGACCTGGTGTTTTTGAATTATGCTTCGGTGCAGTGTTTCAATACACTTGCGCTTCGGGTTCTCGGTGGCGAAATGGCAGTTTCACGTAAGCCATACCTAGTGTTCGCCTGTCTGTGTTTTGATCCCAGTATTGTTTGCTTGTTTTTGACTGTTTTCTGTCTGCCCTGACCATAGCCTGTTATCTGGATTACTCTTTGGATTTTCTCTGTTGTTCTTGGTGCTCCTGTTTAGCCTTGCCTGCACGACCATCCCGTTTGATAATAGTAAAGCTGCATTTGGAACTATCTCTATTGTCAGCACATCTTGACAACTATTGTTTAGTAAATTTTTTATTTTTTTTTAAGATAGGTGTTTTTAAATTAATTCTTACACCACATACCTGTAATGTTTATTGTCTCTTAGGGCAGAATAAGTGAAATATTGTCATGACACAAGTAATTAACTGAACACAAGCATATTTCTTTATATGTAATATGCAGAAAATGAATATATAACTGGTATTAGTAGCAGAAATTTGTTTGAATAATAAACACTGCAATATAAGCATCTGGTAATTCAATTCACAGAGCAATCATCATTTCTCTGAATATGTTAGGATGCATTTAAAAAAAATTCCTAATTGTGTATAAGATTTTCAAGACTGGATAAAAATTCTGCCACAAAAACTGTAATTGAAACTATATTGATAATAATTAACAATAATTAACATTTCTTCACCATTTACTCACAATCAAGTGGTTCTAAACGTGTATGAATTTCGTTCTTCTGTTGAACACAAAACAAGCTACTCTGAAGTAGGGCTGAACAATAAAACGTTTGAGGATCAATATAACAGTGCATGTCATTGATATATAGTCACATCACAGGATTAGATATTTGAATTTATTATTTTAATTTATTAAAGATTAAGAGAGATATTATTAAATATTATTTTAAAATATATATTTGTACAATGATGACCATGTTATTTGATTGTTCAATTTCTGTATTTAAGTAAATACTATTACACTCCCCAGAATTCCCTAAACTGTTTCTTTAACTTTAATTTATGCTTTGTCATATTTGCAATTTATTACATTTTATGTCAATGCACTGCATAGAAAATGAATTGATCATCCCATTAAATCTAAATGAACAAAACCTTTATAGAATAGAGCTTTTCAAATCATCTGGTAAAAATTTATTTTAATATACTGATACATTGCAGCAAAATACCGCAATGTCAGATTTTTCCAATATTGTGCAGCTCTACTCTGAAGAGCGTTTTTAAAAAAGCAGCCATTAATGTTCTTAGGAGGAAAAAAAAGATTGGTAGATATGGTAGTCAATGGACTCGTTGGCCGTTTGCTATTAAATAAAGGAGCAGCAGAGATTATTGTGTATGGGACTTTTTCAGACTTTGACAGGGACTTTGTCAGTAACTGTTCATATGGACCAGTTTCTTCTTCCTCCAGATCATAACATGTAAGTGTAATTAAAATTGTTGCCTCATTTTGTGTAGTTTGCAAAATATGTGTTTAATTATGTTTTGTAACTTGTAATCGCTCCGCGCGACTTGTAATGACTTATGTATTATATCAGTGCTTGTACTGTATCTCTCAGGTTAAATTTTTATGGGGCTATTTACATATTGCGTCCAAAACCATGTTAAAAACGTGAAGCATGCTTCTTCCTTTACCAATTTAAATGCGTTTCTGAACTTGCGATAATATGCTGGTGTTTAACTGCATTTCTTTATAGTGTGCTACTTCATAGCCGTGGTGGGCGTTTCTCTCTGTCTCGCGCTGAACCCAGTTGACCAATCACAACAGACTGGGTCATTGGACCAATCAGTGCAGATTAGCTTCACGCTAAGGAAGGGTTTGGGAACAAATGAATCGCTAAACAAATCATATGGGAGTCGTTGAGATAATTAGGTAAAAATAAATGCATATTATAAGACAATGAAAGGGTTTTTTGACCTTGCATGCAGATCAGCCTGTTGTTGGAGACCCCAAAACTGAAATATGACCATTTATAATGCAAAATAGGGGCTCTTTAATTGCAATCCAGTATTTTAACAATTTTTTTTAAATAATCATTCAGTTTTAAAAATGTATTGCGTTCCAGAAAAGGTGGATTGTGTTTTACTTCACCAAACATCTAAAGTACAGAAATACCGCCTTCTCTGGGACCTGTGTGAATTGGAGGCATGAAGCGGATAATAAATAACCACGATCTGCTGTGTTACATGAGCTGCTTTTTCTGCAATGCAAGCAATAGCAGTAGACGGCAAGAAGTCAGAAAGTGCTGGCTGGCGCAGAGCTCTGAAAGGTGCTCATGAGGCGATGGCAGTGCTGGCCAGCCGGACAGGAAGAGGAGATGAACTTGGCAGAGCAGAGGAGTTACTGGAGAGAAGTGGAGTTGTGTAGAGGGATGAGAGCTGCTAGTTGAGAAGGACACTACAAAATTATAGATCAGGTGACATGAAATGGGATTGAACACTAGCATTATAACACTAGATTCTGATCTGTAGGATATTGAAAAAAATTACATTGCTCTATGTTGTTTTTTTGTGATATATATTGTGACATGAATACAATTTCACCAGATGGTTTATTAGCGCTATTTTAGAAAGAAATCTTGAATTTGACCAATTGTGGTGATTTTTGTAGGGGAGTGAATCATGGATGAAAAATTATTAAAGCTACAAATGTTGCACTTTTTGTGCCTAGATGCTTTAAACTATTTTGAAATGCCTTTAAAACACATGCAAATGATAAACTTTTACTCTGTTTTGGTTAAACTATGCAGTGACTACACAACTTTACAGTATTCTGAACTGTGGTGCTGATCAACTATAATCCAAATGCAACATCCTGCAATGTGACTATTGCGGACGCTCACATTGCGATATCAATGCTGAAACAATATATTGTGCAGCCCTACTGTAGGTGAAAATCAGTACAGGACAAGAGCAGTCTGGCCAAAGTTATAGTATACTTTATTACTACTGTATGTGCATTTAGTGGATGCATTATTATCCCATGAGGCCATGGAAGAGGATTTGTGAATAGCAGGGAATTAAATTCTAGTTGGTCAGTCATATGAAAGTATTCCCGTAGCAGATGTAGTATATGTGATTTTCTTTCATAGTTATATTTATACTACCGTATATGGAACACTTTTTAAAGGTCATCAAGTAAATTTGAATGGAGTACATACTATATACAATGCTCAGCATAATTGAGTGCACCCCATTTTGAAAATTAATATTTTTTTCCATTTCTCAGTGAATATATGCAATGTATTTTGGCGCATTTAAACAAAACAGATTTATTAAACAGATATATTTATATTAATAATATTGTAGTCACCAAACATATTTAGAAATGTAAATATAATACAATTAAATTCAAGCAAAATATTGTGAAAAAAAAATTTACAACCTGCAAAATTTCTACAAAATTTTTCCTTTTTTGCTTCTTGATTTCTCCTTTTTTTAAATTTGCATTTAATATTTTTCTATAACATATAAATTTGGGTGTACTAGTTATCATAAGTTATTTTGTTAGATAAGCTCTAGATTTGGCTTCAGTACTGACTAATGTAATGTATATGCACAAATATAATATAGTATAGCTTCCTATTAAAAATATGAATTTAAAAGCTAGATTTTTTAAAGGGGTGTATTTCTATATGCTGAGCAATGTAATACAAGATTTTGTGATTTCTGTGATATGCATTTTACACCATATAGTTATTAAAAAAATTATAATAATAAAAAATAAAAATAATACAAGTAATAATAATAAGTTAAATAATAATTGTTAATAAACTCTACTCTTCTATTGGGCTTTGTAGCATTTTTTAAAGAAATCAATCATTTCGATCAACACAACATTCAGTTGATCCAAAATGACACTAAATACATTTTAGTGTACTGCAAATAAAAATAGCTGTTTAAAGTAGCTGTGTTTTTAACCACATTTGAAAGAGATTTCCACAAAAATATTAAGCAGCAGTATCAAAAAATAAAATAAATGAAATTGAGAAAATATAATATAATATAATATAATATAATATAATATAATATAATATAATATAATATAATATAATATAATATAATATATAATGTAATGTAATGTAATGTAATGTAATATAATATATAATGTAATGTAATGTAATGTAATGTAATATAATATATAATGTAATGTAATGTAATGTAATGTAATGTAATATAATATATAATGTAATGTAATGTAATGCAATGTAATGCAGTGTAATATAATATAATAATTTTAATTATAATTGATATTAATATAACTTGTAATCATCATATTGAAATTATTTCTATAGGATATAATATAATCTAATGCAATACATTTTTGTGAAAGGAGTCTTTTAACCCTTTTTGACTGGTAAGTGTGTGAACAGTACATGTTAATAATATAGCAAAATTCTTATTCTTTTTTTCAGAATAAAGCACACTGGCTCTGTTTAAATGGCTCGAATATGTACTTTACTGATATATACGATTTGAAATGTATTTATTTGCTTGAAATGTTGGTGTGAATGAAGCTGTATGTCTTTAAAGGCATCAGACAGATCTCCATCTCATGGTTGTGTGATCGGGCTCATCTGCTAAACATGTACCACAGCTTACCGCGTCTCTTTGATGCTCCCGGCTCTGTAATGCCAGGCAGACTCTCATGGCCTAGATATGAACTCATGGCTGAATTACTGCTATTGTTACATAAGGGAGAAGGAATTAAAAGCCGGTTGTTTCATTTTGGCCCAACTTTGGACCAGGGTGATACTAAAACTTGCTGTCCCTGCTGGGAAATAAAAGCACACAATGTGAAGGAACATAGCTCGTGTTTTATCTCTATTTGTGTACAAATCCCTGTAGTGTGTTGAGTTTACATTTACAGCACTGTTTTGGATTTAAAGGTCTTTTTAAGACTATTTTAGAGGTGACGCTTTTCATCGCAGTGTCTACTGTGAAAACATTTTCCTCGGAGCACGGCTTTCTAAATAAGACTGGACGTGATATTCTCATTCCTGGTGCTGTCAGCATAATATTATTTATGCTCTCTTTCTGTCTCTCCATCCCTCCCTGTTTTCAGTCTCTGCTTCTTTTGCTTAAGTCTGTATTTTTTAGAACACCTAGTTTTCTTATGAGGTGTATTAGTATCATGAACATGATTTTGGACACTAGTAAGGGCCTTGGTCCACTAAATATCATACATTGATGGCTCAGTTAGCTGTGACATGATTACAAGGTCACACATTAAACAACTTGGAGGACTTGTCTCAACATTTTTTATATTATGCAAAAAATTTATTTAAATATGGTATAAAATCAAATAGCATAATATCTCCAGTACAATATTAGTTTGGAAGACTCTAGTAAGAGGTATGTTTATTATGTTTATTTTGTTGTAAAAGAAGGGTCATGAACAGCTAAATGCCTGTTCATTCATTCATTCATTCATTTTCTTTTTAGCTTAGTCCCTTTATTAATCAGCGGTCGCCACAGTGGAATGAACCGCCAACTTATCCAGCACATGTTTTATGCAGCGGATGCCCTTCCAGCCGCAACCCAACACTGCGAAACACCTACACACTCTTGCACACACTCACTATGGCCTATTTAGCTTATTTAATTCACCTGTACCGCATATCTTTGGACTGCGGGGGAAACCGGAGCATACGGAGGAAACCCACGCGAACATGGGGAGAGCAGGCAAACTCTGCGCTCGAACCAGCGACTTTCGGATGGGAAAAAGATAACTAAATCACAAATGAATAAACAAACTGGACTGGTAGGGCTGGCAGGGATCAAGACTGGACAGGGCGAGAGATGACAAAGCAAAATGACAAATAAGGGAACGACAAAGAACTGTCACAGACAGCAGACAAGAGGTAGCTATAAAGGAAAAACAATCCATTGACAGACAAGTGAACAGGATTAACTAATAATGGGTTAACAAGGAGGGTAGGACTAGACAAACTGGAGAGCACATGACACAAAGAGACAACACAAGCCATGTGCTCATATGAAAATAGGACTAGAACATGCATCCAATGAGAGAACTCATTAACCGTGCGTTCACATAAAACACAACACTAAAGCATGCAACCTACATGTAAACATAGAGTCACGTGCTCTACACAACACCAAGATGAGACCAAAGGCAAGACATGAGTACACAATAAATAAAAGACCCACCGATCACTCACGTTTCCAATCCCTCAAGTGGGAGCGCGCAGGGCCTGAGTGCAGCCAAGACGGCGCTCATACAAAGACTAAGGGCCCTATCATACACCCAGCGCAATGAGGTGCAAGACGTGTTGCTATTATAAGACCAACGCAACCTTAATTTTACAGTTTTCTGCCACGTTGTTTAAATAGCAAATTCATTTGCTTCACTTTGTGGACTCATGGGTGTTTCGGTCTCGAAAAGAGGTGTGTTAAGGTGCATTGTTGGCGCGTTGCTATTTTGAGAAACTAAAATAGACTGTGCAATTGACCAACTGAAAGCAGGTCCAAAGTCCAGCGCAGAGCACGTTAGTTGTGCGCCTCACTTACACATTGCTTAAAACACGCAGGATGTACAAATGAAAAAGAATTAAAGGATTAAAATATTACAAAAATGATTACTTTCTACATAAATATCAAAACCACTGCCTCCATGCCTTCTTCACCTCGGGGGGCTTTTTTTAGTTTATTCATGACAATTTGCTTTTGTATAATGTTATTATTATTATTATTATTATTATTATTATTATTATTATTATTATTATTATTATTATTTATTAAATTCATATTTATATTTGTTTTATTAAAAACAAGCTTAGATTTGTCCACCTGTCAGGACCATATGGGGCATTGCATGCGTGTTTGGATATTACTCAGTTTTTGACCACACTTCGTTATTATTGTTCATTTATTCGTTTGCTAGAAATTAGAACTGAATTTAGAAATAATTTTGAAGCAAATCTTGCTCTTAACAAACAAAATTATTTTATGTAGGCTAATGGATGTCTGTGCGTACAACACCGTTTCCTTATCCATGTAAGGGAAGCATTCAGTTTTTTGCAACTGACGCAACTGACTCTTAAAGGGAATGGCAGATGAGACTCTGATTGGTTTATTATCAAAACACACCTATAAACTCATTAAGAGAATAGGCACAACCCTGTTAGACCATGTGCCTCGGCGCAGAGTGTATTTTTCCGTCCTTAAAATATTCAGACACGCCCTCAATGCTTTTGCGCCATGCGCTTTAGACTTTGCACCTAGATTGTTAAAATAGAGCCCAAAGACAGACAATGACAAGATATGAGTGGTCGATCTGAGAAAACCCTGAGCACAACATCCTAGACAAGACAGGATTCTGACAGGAGAATCCTGACAATTTCACCCTAAAGTTATAATACTGTTATCATTTACTTACACTCCATTTACTTTCAAACCTAATAGATTTTTTTTCTTCTCTAATTTTTTTTATGATGCTATTTCAAAGATTATTGGAAACCAGTAACTGATTTCTACTGTGGAAGTCAATGTCTTCCAGTTTCCAACATTTTTTACAACATCTTTTCTGTGCAAAATAAAAAAGAAACATGTATATGTGAGTAAATGATGACAAAATTGTTTTCCTTTCTTATTTTCAAATTTTATTCGCACACTCTACCTTCGAGAAGATTGCGCCATTTACTGTACTTTGTTGTAAGACAACTAATCGTATCTATGACCAACAGCAAGGGATTTTTGACAGTCCTAGTAATGACTTGTGCACTAATGTCCCTTCTGACCTCCATAATGTTACAGTAATTAAATGGTAATATTTTAGCTTGATTAATAATCCACCATTACGCATTGCAGCACAATCAGTTCTGTATCTCAGCGCTCTTTTTCTCCTCTTATCACAAACGCAGAGCTGACAGCCGACAGACCGATACTGTGTGCCTGTATGAGCGCCGCTGCTGTCTGTGAAAATCACGTCAAGGGCGTCGCCTTTGAGCCCAAATGCGTCAGCGATGACACTCTCACCCATGTACTGTATGATGAGGGGCAGTGCGAGCAAAGTGAGGTTGCACGAGGATTGGACTGGATAAAGAGTTATTACAGACACGATGTGGGGGAAGAACGCAGTCTGAAAGACGAAGAATTACCAGTGTTCATTCTCACACCCCCGTCCCTACTCTGACCTTTCCCTCTCTAATCCTGTCTGACATTTTGGGCACACGGCTGCGTGTAATTGAGGCAAAAAAGGAAAAAAGTGGGACATGAAATGCCAGCTGTTTGAGTTTGACTGTGTCAGGAATAGCGTGCTGTTAAAACAGGTGTCTACTCGCTTACATTTCTTTGATGAACCGAATGTGGCGCTTTTGCGAGCCTTATTAAAACATCAGTTTATTAAGCTCAAGTTGCGCTTCTGTTGGGGGTTTTGACCCTGGCATCCTGGCATCCGTTCAGTGCCAGCTCTTGGCATCTGGTCACCTAATCGCTGCCGCCGTTTAATTGTCTAAATGTCTTTGCTTCATGCCGAGCATCAAGTGCTTTGTTTCACAGAAGGTTGGCAGACATAGACCATGAGTATGAATTCTGTAGCTATTCTTTATTTACTCTCATTTTATTCTGAGACTTATTCATTAAGTCATTTTCTTTTGGCTTTTCCCTTATTTATCAGGGGTTGCCACAACGGAATGAACCGCCAAGTTTTCCAGCATATCTTTTATGTAGCGAATACCCTTTCAGCCACAACCCAGTACTGGGAAACATTTAATTTAGTTCATAGAGAAACCAGAGCACCCGCACCCAGAAGAAACCCATGCGAACACAGGAAAAACATGCAAGCTCCACACAGAAATGCCACCTGGCCAAGCCGGGACTTGAAGCAGTGACCTTCTTGGTGTGAGGTGACAGTGCTAACCACTAAGCCACCGTGCCGCCCTGCTGAGACTTATGTCTTTGTTCATAATATTTAAAAATATCAAATAAGGTAAATCCCCCTCACTCTATATGTTATTAAGAGTTGTTTTTATTAATTTTGCTGTAACACAATAGGACATATTTACTGTAAAATGCAGTTTTGATAAAGTTGATAAAGTTAGTGACCCCTTATATTCTTAAACATAAGATTCCAAACTACATAAATATAACTACAATTTTTTTTTACAAAAATAAATAAAAAAAATTTTTTCTGCTTTTTTGTCAACTGCCTGTATTCTGGTCAATTTGAAAAAAAAATGTTTATTTCAAAATAATTGTTTTTAGCCAATAATAGCTTTTAATACAAAAAATAAAATCATTTTTTTGTAAATTAAAAAAAAAATTAACATAGATGATTCTGGTTGAAATAATATAGGAAAAAAAAATATATATATATATATGTATATACATATACATATACATATATATATATATATATATATATATATATATATATATATATATATATATATATTTAGCACTCGTACAGCCTCTTCACCCTTCTGTATTACTCCACCCACATCGAGTGACAGCAGATCAATAAACTCATTGCAGTTTGAAAAATATTGCAGCTGTTGGACAACACGATGTACTTTTGAGGCTTTTGAGCTGAGAATGTGGTTGTTTAGATTGCAACTGTGCAGTTTATTTATTAGGATAGTGCCTATTTTAACAGCACATTGGCACCTTGATACAGCACATTGGCACCTGTCATACTGAGCAGAGCAAAGACGGTTGACATTCCGCCACAAGATGGCAACAGACATCGCATAATAAATCAGCGTAATTTCAAATTACAGATGATCAAATCATTATAGAAAAGGTAAGTGGCATTCTAAGTTGATCTCTCTCTTTTGTATCTTGTAGTGCTATATTTATACCATCGTAATCTGGTAGTGTTTGCTTGGCTTTGGCTTTTTCTGAGGTTAATATTGTGATATCCCGATTGCAACAGAGAAATACTTGGAAATGTCTGTGGACTGATGGCATTTCATAAATGTGAGCAAAATTACCTATTTTGTCATCACTTTCGATATTACGCTAGAGAATCATTCAACAAATTCTAGCTCTACAGTGACGTTAGTGAATTAGCAGTGGTTTCTGTTGTTCCAACGGTCAGCTGCAGATGTGAATGAATGGTGGAAGAAAGTAGTTCCTCGTACAAACAGATCTCCTTGTTTGATTTTTTTTTAAAATAGACGATTATGCCATCAAACTGTTGTATAAAAGCAATATCACACTCGTAGCAGTGCGATATGGCTGTATATTGTCACTGGTGGGACACTAAGGCACGCGGTCTGCGGACATTTGACATGTCACCAATAAAAATTCTCATTCCACGTTGCATTTGTCATTTTCACTGTGTTCCCAGGAAAGATTCACTCATTGGGTTTTAATCACGGGTCACGTATTGACACACATTATCTGCTGTCTTGGCCCTGGGAATCCCCACAGTGCACTTCTTTTTGTCTCTCTCTCAAAGCTTGTACATATTTAACAGCTAATTGTTCCCCCGGGTGCACGGCAAAAGAGGGACATTGATGGATCAACCAACCAAAATGTTTTGGACTCAGCTTGTCTCTGCTAATATAGCCATTCAATTATTTGTGCATGCGTATCGCACATTAAGAGCCGGACGGCTGGAAGGAGGCCAAGATTTAGCCGGATGGAGGAGCAGGTCGGGAGGGACGGGTGTTTGTCAGAGACGCTGAGATGGAAATCAGGAGAGTGATCCCAGAAGGCCGTTCTGCAGTGCAGTGCTGGGTGATGGATGAAAGCTGCGTTCCGAGGGATAGATGGCCTCCTAAGATTTGGATCTGCTCCAGATGCTCTCAGAAGAGCCCTCTTTGCCTGTTGTGGCTTGCATTTTAATGCACATCAACAGGAAATACAACTTTAATCTGTAAATGGCTTGGTGAAGTCATTAGCACCTTTGTGTTGGTGCTTTATTATTATCATAGTACCATAACCTCAGCCTTCTGTTGCATTGTCGTCTGTAACAATTTTGATACCACAGCAGAAACAGACAAGCTGTTTTATTAAGCAAGTTAAATTTTGCTTTAACACAAAAATGTGGTAAGTAAATATATTGCATGTATAGTTTAATTAATACTACCTTTATTTTCCTAAACATACATTTCAATCCTTGTGAAGTACGATTTAATTTAAATGCATTACCTTGTTTAGACATTATGTAATTAAAGTTTGGCCATGCATTATTTTATTGATTCATTCATTCATTTTCTTTTCGGCTTAGTCCCTTTATTAATCAGGAGTTCCCACAGTGGAATGAACCGCTAACTCATCCAGCATATGTTTTACGCAACGGATGCCCTTCCAGCCACAACCCAGTAGCAGGAAACATCCATACACACTCCTGTATTCACACACATACACTATGACCTATTTAGATTTTTCAATTCATCTATACCACATGTCTTTGGATTTGTGGGGGAAACCAGAGCAAATGGAGGAAACCCACACAAACACGGGGAGTACATGCAAACTACTCACAGAAATGCCAACTGACCCAGCCCGGGCTTGAACCAGCAACTTTCTTGCTATGATGCAATCGTGCTACCCAATGTGCCACCGTAATGCCCACCGTGCATTATGAAGATATATAATGAATGGACGAAATGAAAAGTCTATCATTTGCAGTGCTTCCCACAGGTTTGAAATATACTTGTGATGATAGCCAGATTTTACCCACATCACATAGTTAACTTTATGCGACAAACAAAACATAATTTGCATAAGATAAAATAAGCACAAAACATAAGATTGAAAAAAATATTTTATTTATTAAGAAACTGTTAAAAACTGTTAAACTGTTTCTTTTCTATGGGTTAAAGTAAAAAAAAAGAGATATCCACTATTTTCTCATTGGGTGGTCTGTGCACCCAATGACAGGTAAAATCTGCTTTTCTTTATCTCACATTCCAGTTCAGGTTGCTTTATTGGCATGACATTTTGTACAGTATTGCCAAAGCATTTTAGATGTATAAATAATGTTATATATTAACATCATCAAATGAATAAAATACACAGCAAATGAGAAATAAATGACATAAAAAAGGAATAAAAACAGACAAAATCTCAAAAATTTGGATAATTACAAGAATAAAACGTGTAGATTATTTAAATGAGGCAAATGAGTTGATTAACTATTTCTAATGGTGTACAAATATTTTAGTCAATTAAGATGTAATTTTGTCCTCTCCGTGTATTAAGTAAAGTTTTTCTGAGTCAATTATTAATTTTTTAATGTTTCGCTCACTCTCGAAACTGTGTGCAAACAGTTAACAACAGCTTTAGAAAGCAAAAGCAAAAGCCAAATTCCGGACATTTTAGTTGATTTAGAAACCCCGGCCGGTTGCAAAAAGGTGCGTCTCTGTGGGTCTGCAAAGCACGTGAGAAAGCATGTCTGTGGGAGTTTTGTCTGTGGAAGTTATGACAGTTCTCGCACTCACAACCAGCAGTATGAAACGGGTAAACGAGAGAAGATTTTACACTTCTTAAAGTAACTTAATATAACTTAATCTAAACTTAGATATGTGTCATGAATGTATACTTGATGTACAGTAAAAACAGTATTTTCCATGTGGTCAAAAAGATATTCATCGACTGAAATGACAGAAATCCTAATAGATCATGATATTGTATATCTCGTTATCAGCATAATAGTTGACATATTGTAATATGAGATTTTTTGTCATATCCCCCACCCTTAGGTAATATTTTGTGGTGGTAAAGGTTTATTTTGTTGGTTTTGCTAACTGATTATTGGTTTATTTTGTATTTTATGTTTCTTGAAATGAAAAAAATTATTAAAAAGAAAAAAATGGAGAAACTAAAATAAAAATATTTAATCTGTTTTTTATTTTTATAATGAACATGAGTACTTGAGATGCTCTTATATAGGTTGGGCTGATATTGATAACCAATAACTCTCCCTATTTAGAAGCCAATAACAGATATAGATTAATAAATTGAAATCTTGATATGATTTTATTTTCTAAACTTGATTACAAAAACACAAATCTAGCTTTACAATCCAACAGAAAACAAGAAAAATGTTAAGTGAAACAGCTAGATCACTCTTTTCCTCAAACCATTTACAGATTGCAGATATAAAGTTCCCTTTTTTCCCACTCTTTTTGCATAAACTCTTCTAAAGCATGCTCTTGCTGTGTACATACTAGGGCTGTGCAATTAATCGAAAATCTGGTTTCGATTTTGACTTCTAACGATTATGAAAAACCATTAATCGAGAGAAACGATTATTGCATCATTTACTGCCCCCTTTCCAGTTGTACACATTTGTTGCTCTGCAAAGCTCAGTTCCACGTAAAAATGACTATAAGCATGTACTGCAATGTAACGTTTGCAGCATGGGATGCGCATCATTAATGCTTTTAAAAGCGCGAACGAAACCGCAAGCTTCTCTGTGTGTGTGTGTGTGCGCGCGTTTAGCTACGGAGACGAGCAGGGAACACACATCTAAATGTGATCTCCATCTTAATGTGAGAGCTTTAATGGTCAGATACATGCACATTTGTCAGAGTGCGGTGTTTAGTGATTATTTATATTAACCCTCATATGTGTAATTAACAAACAAGTTGGGAATCAAAAAGCATGTGAAAGAGAAACCATACCAGAGCCGTACTACTCATAAAGTGACAGCGCACAATATTCTTGCTGCCGACTGTTTTTATTATTAATCAAACAACAAAAGGACAAAATCTCTGCTCTTGACTGAAGGACTTTTGTAGCTGAAGTTTTTTTCTTACAGTGAAGATGCTTAAAGCACAGTTTGTTTCATATTTTTATTCTATTGTATTGATTTCCTTTTCCTTATTACAGGGAGGAAAATAACCGTGCATATACAGTTAAAGTCAGAATTATTAGCCCTTCTGAATTATTAGCGACACTTTCCCCCACTTTCAGTTTAATGGAGATAACTGGAGATTTAATAACTCATTTCTAATAACTGATTTCTTTTATCTTTGCTATGATGACAGAAAATAATATTTTACTAGATATTTTTCAAGATACTAGTATTCAGTTTAAAGTGACATTCAAAGGCTTAATTAGGGTAATTAGGCAAGTCATTATATAACAGTAGTTTCTTCTGCAGACGATCAAAAAAAAAAAATAGCTTAAAGGGGCTAATAATATTGACCCTAAAATAGGTTTCAAAATATTCAAACCTGCTTTTATCTTAGCCGAAATAAAGCAAATAAGCCCTTTTTCCAGAAGAAAAAATATTATAGGAAATACTGTGAAAAATTTCTTTGTTAAACATCATTTGGGAAATATTTATATATTAAAAAATCACAGGAGGGCGAATAATTTTGACTTAAACTGATAATCGTTTTGAATAATCGTGATTGCAATTATGACCAAAATAATCATGATTATGATTTTTTCCCCATAATCGAGCAGCCCTATTAGCTCCTCTAAATTATTAGCCCCCTGTATATTTTTCCCCGAGTTCTGTTCAATGTAAAGATTTTTTTAACACATTTCTAAACATAATGGTTTTAATAAGTAATTTCTAATTGATTTCTTTTATCTTTGTCATGATGACAGTACATAATATTTTACTACATATTTTTCAAGATACTAGTATTCAGCTTAAAGTGCAATTTAAAGGCATGACTATGTTAATTAGGCAGGTCAGGGTAATTAGGTAAGCCACTGTATAATGGTATGCTCTGTAGACAACAAAAAATATATAGTTTAAGGGGGCTAATAATATTGACCTTGAAATGTTTTTTTTTTTAACTGCTTTTATTCTAGCTGAAATAAAACAAATAAGACTATCTCTAGAAGAAAAAATACAATAGGAACTACTGTAAAAAATTCCTTGCTCTGTCAAACATAATTTGGGAAATCTTTGAAAAAAGGAGAAAAAAAAATCACAGGAGGACGAATTATTTTGACTTCAACTATACATCAACTGGCAGAATTCATAACTTATTACCGATAATAGTTGATAACTATAAAATTTATCAGCTGATTCAGATATGTCCACTGCATATCAATGGTAATTTGCCCCTTCTGACCTCCCTGAAGCTATATCTATTAGACTGACTGGCACAGACATTCAACTAAGGGCCTTTAGCTGCAAGGTACCAGGAGACGGACTGAATTTGTTCTATATTTACGCTCTGTCAGTCCTCATGTGGTCTGGCATGAAGCGGTCATTCTAATGTGAGCAAGAGCCAGTGTGGCCGTCAGGGAGATCTTTGTTTCTCATCCCTCGCTTGTTGTTTCACACCATGAATCACGCATTGTGTCGCTCTCAACAGTGTCACCAACTCATACCGAACCGATTTAACATTAACCATTGTTTCCATTTCTCCATTCTCTGTCAGTAAACCAAGGAATTGGATTGAGGGAATAGCAGTGCATGATGGACAGTTTGATTTTAAAAAGCCATAACTATGGAGGATTTTTGTAGAATTTTGTAGATTTTGGATGGATAAATAAAAAATGGTGTGAAAGAGAAAGTGTGAATGATGCAGTTTGATTTCCTGCATGCAGTTCGACACACTCTTTTCAACCTCTGCCTCATACTCTATGAGGACATGAACATGAAGTTTTACTTCTAGAGCTGATCTGAGAGCCACTTCAGCATCATTTAAACAGGAACTCACAGTATTTTTAGGACAATGCCTCAAAATGAAAAGTATTTTTTTCTGATTAAATGTATAAAAATGTTAAGGATTTTATACTGCAAGGTTCCTAAATATTTTTAATTTTGTTAATTCGTCATAAATTGTTCAATTGAATTACTGTGCTATCACACCGAAAGTAGCAAGAACATCAAAGTAGCTGGAAGTCAGTCAGTCATTTTCAATGGATGCCGGCCATGATAAGCCACGATAAATGGCGAGGAGCTGCTCTGTGCATCTTCGCTGGTGTGGGCGGTGTGAAGAGTTAAAATCAAATCAACTTTTTGGTAATAAGCTATGACCCGATTCAGTGTCAAGCTATCGGAATGTTAAAAACCACCGCTTGAGAGGTTTTCAGGGAACACAGTGACTGACAACCCAAGGATTTGATTATTGCAGTTGCTGGACTTCCAATTATTTAAAATGTTTTCTTACAGGGATATACATAAATTTTTTTTTAGATGTGCATTAATGCTGTTTATATATAGTTGAAGCAGCGACGCAGTGGCGCAGTAGGTAGTGCCGTCACCTCACAGCAAGAAGGTCACTGGTTTGAGCCTCGGCTGGGTCAGTTTCTGTGTGGAGATTGCATGTTCTCCCTGCGATCGTGTGGGTTTCCTCCGGGTGCTCCGGTTTCCCCCATAGTCCAAAGACATGTGGTACAGGTGAATTGGGTAGGCTAAATTGTCTGTAGTGTATGAGTGTGAATGAGTGTGTATAGAGGTTTCCCAGAGATGGGTTGCAGCTGGGTTGCATCCGCTGCGTAAGTTGTGTGCTGGATAAGTTGGTGGTTCATTCCGTTGTGGCAACCCCAGATTAATAAAGGGACTAAGCCGAAAAGAAAATGAATGAATGAATGAATGAATATACAGTTGAAGTCAGAATTATTAGCCCCCGTTGATTTTCTTTTCTTTTTTTTTTTTTTTTTTTTTTTTTTTTCTATATTTTCCAAATGATGTTTAACAAAGCAAGGAAATTTTCACAGTATGTCTGATAATATTTTTTCTTCTGGAGAAAGTCTTATTTGTTTTATTTACGGTAGAATAATTAAAAAAAAAATTTAAAAGCCATTTTAAGGTCAAAATTATTAGCCCCCTTATTAGCTATTTTTTTTGATAGTCTACAGAACAAAACATTATTATACAATAACTTGCATAATTACCCTAACCTGCCTAGTTAACCTAATTAACTTAATTACAGCTTTAATGTCACTTTAAGCTGTATAGAAGTGTCTTGAAAAGTATCTAATCAAATATTATTTACTGTCATCATAGCAAACATAAAATAAATCAGTTAATAGAAATGAGTTATTAAAATTATTATGTTTAGAAATCTGTTGAAAAAAGCTTCTCTCCGTTAAATAGAAACACTATTGCACACAGAAGCTGCTTCGCGTGATGTCACACTTAACAATCTGATAGATCATGGAAAATCAGCTTTTTAGTCAATGAAAGTCAGGAAAAATTCAGGGAAATAGGGTTTAGAATTAATTTAGAATGGAAACCCTGCACTGTAAAACCCAATAAGTTAAGGTAACTCAAGACCATTTAAGGAAACTGATTGCAACAAACTATTTAAGTTCAAAACTAATACTAATAAGTACTGTGAACTTAATCCATTTGAGTAAATGAAGCAATTTGAGCACAGTAAAACCCAATAAATGAAGAGAACTCAAACCAGCTGAGTACTGTGAAACCCAATAAGTTAAAACAACTCAAACCGTTAGAGGAAACTGAATGCTACAAACCATTTGAGTTACAAAAATGAATCTATATTAGTACTGTGAACTCCATTTAAGTAGAAGTAATGAGGTATTTAATAAACACCTTTAACACTGAGTTCAAAACTCTTTTAAAATGAGTAGAATGAACTTTCTGTACATTTTGAGTTAACTACACTCCTTTCATTTGATAAAGTTGACTTTTGGGTTTTACAGTGTGCGTCTATATTTTCTGCCCTTGATCATTTGCCATTAATTAGCATTTGTTATAACCCCAGAATACAAAGGCCAATGACCTTGGTTTGATTAATTAGCATTTGTTATAACCCCAGAATACAAAGGCCAATGACCTTGGTTTGATCTTCTTCTTGCTTTTTTGGTAGCTGTTTCTTAATTTTGAGAGCCAGCCTCTATGTATCACTTTCTCTCTTTCTCTCTGATGACTTAATAGTATGTGCCAACACCTCCTGAGGAGTGTTTAGTTTAATTGATGCTGACTTTTTAGATAAATGTTTGAATCTGAGAAGCTGACGCTACTGATCACGGCATGCAAAAAATGCGATCAAAGAGGCCCTGCTAGCATTACAAGTCTCCTCGCACATTTGTGCCTTTGAGCTAGTTTGATAATGAAGGCATTTATATGATGTGGAAATTGTGATCTAAGATGTGTGCGGTTCGAAGAGTTCACATCAGGTCTTTTTGAGTAGATGATAAGTGGGAAGGACGGACCATTATCAAAGCATGTTATGCGGTGTCATTTAGTAAGAGGAATCCCAAGACTGAGGGTTTTATTCTCTGATTGTATGAGATCCCTCGCTCTGCTTTTCCGTATCTCCCACAGCCAGCTTAGTGTGATATGCGGAAATTTATGCTGTGTTGTTAAATGGGCATAGGCTCTATACTCCTCCACTTGTGATATTACTTTATTAGGAAGGATTTTCATAAAGTCCAGTGATGTACTTGGGGCCTACTGCATTCATATTTAAACTATATGGGGAAATGACTGGGTGTGTGTGATACATGGCTAAAATTATTTGGTGAACATTTTAAACTTTAAAAAAAAAAATGCACCATATTTCAGTAGTCAGGTATGGAAATGTTAAACATGGGAACTACTCTATTAATAAAAGAATCAAGACTAATTTAATCATAATATATTGTGTTTTTTAATGCACTACAGTACCTATTATTACATAACACAATAAAATATACAAAAAATTCATAAAACTATCCTCAAAAGCTTAATTAAAATGCATGCTTTTTTTATATATATAGTAAATATTGTCATATAAATATTTGTGTTTAGTTTTATTTAGTTAAAATTTATATTGCAGTATATATTTTTTTAAATATACTCACTGGCCACTTTATTAGGTACACCTTACTAGCACCAGTTGGACCCGCTTTTGCCGTCAGAACTACCATAATTCTTTGTGGTATAGATTCAACAAGGTACTGGAAGTATTTCTTTTGGTCCATGTTGTCATGATAGCATCACGCAGTTGCTGGATTTGTCGGCTGCACATCCATGATGCAAATCTCCGTTCCACCACATCCCAAATGTATTTGGATTGAGTCTGGTGACTGGAGGCCGTTTGAGTACAGTGAACTAATTGTCATGTTCAAGAAACCAGTCTGAGATGATTTGCGCTTTAGGACATGGCGTGTTATCCAGCTGGAAGTAGCCATCAGTAGATGGGTACACTGTGGTCATAAAGGGATGAACATGGTCAGCAGGAGTACTCAGGCAAGCTGTGGCATTGACACAATGCTCAATTGGTATTATTGGGCGTAAAGGTTACCAAGAAAATATCCCCCAAACCATTACACCACCACCACCAGCCTGAACCGTTGATACAAGGCAGGATGGATCCATGCTTTCATGGTGTTGAGGCCCAATTCTGACCCTACCATCTGAATATTGCTGCAGAAATCGAGACTCATCAGACCAGGCAACGTTTTTCCAATCTTCTATTGTCCAATTTTGGTGAGCCTGTGTGAATTGTAGCTTCAGTTTCCTGTTCTTAGCTGACAGGAGTGGCACCCGGTGTGGTCTTCTGTAGCCCATCCGCCTCAAGGTTGGATGTGTTGTGTGTTCAGAGATGCTTTTCTGCATACCTCAGTTGTAACAAGTGGTAATTTGAGTTACTGTTGCCTTTATATCACCTTGAACCAGCCTGGCCACTGATTCACCTTTGGCATCAACAAGGCATTTGTGCCCACAGAACTGCCGCTCACTGGATTTTTTTTTCTCTTGATCATTCTTTGTAAACCCTAGAGATGGTTGTGCATGAACATCCTAGTAGATTATCAGTTTCTGAAATACTCAGACCAGCCTGTCTTGCACCAACAACCATGCTACGTTTAAAGTCACTTAAATCACCTTTCTTCTCCATTCTGATGTGGTTTGAAATGCAGCAAATTGTCTTGACCATGTGTACATGCCTAAATGCATTGAGTTGCTGCCATGTGATTGGCTGATTAGAAATTTGCATTAACGAGCAGTTGGGCAGTTGGTACCTAATAAAGTGGCTGGTGAGTGTATGTTCTATATAGCTAATTATGTTAAATGTATACAACTATATAATACAATCTCTGAAAAATAAATGTAAATATTTTAATATAATTGCATATAAAAGCTTTGGAAATATATTAGGTTGAATGTTCCACTTACAAAGATTTATTTTTGTATTTATTTATTTATTTATTTGCCATACAGGTGGCAGTTCATTGGCCAACTTATCTAGCAAAAGTCTCTGTTGGATCTCTCCAAGGTTTTCATGAACCTGCCTAGCAGTAAATCTTCCTTTTCCCGGCTCCGCCACACTCTCCCAATCAATAAAAGATTACTTCTCCTCCTGTCGCGCTGAAAATGCATTAGCTGCTTTCTCATAAAGAGCATTCTTCTTATGTTTCGCCACCGCTTTTATATCATTACCGACTCCACAACTAATAGAGAACATATTTGAATTATGAGTGGGTTTGTAATTTGATGAAAACGAATTGCAGACTGTTACTGTGTTTTTTGTCCTCCTTGTGAGTCATTCTAAAAAAAAAAATAATGACAGTATCCATGGAAGTAATGAATTCAAGTGTATTATCTATAATAATCCATAGCAGACCATATTATTTGTGTCTGTAACTGCAGTGCCAAAAAAGACTAAGCAATAATGAAACATGATCATAATCTACCTTTTGTCATTTTACAGGCCCTCCAGGATTTTGCACGCAAATGTCACACTGTCCAGAGGGGTTTGCAAGAGGTCTTTTTTAAGTCGTTGCAGATTTACCACTGATTTTAGTTAGCCTTAGATGTGTCACATGACATTATCAGGTTTTTATTGGCCTATATTATATACAGTGAGAATACAGAAGACTAAAAAGCTCAGTTTTACTTTAAAGCAACTCAAACTGAGCAGAAATTATTTATAGCCATTAATGTAAATCAGTTATACTGTGTGTTCACAATAGTACAGCAGTAATAATCTCATCTATCAGTCAATATAAGATGACATTTAAAGGAATAGTTCACTCAAAAATGAAAGTTCTGTGATCATTTGCTTAATCTTCACTTGTTCTAAACCTGTTTTTCAACCTGAGTTTCATTTTGATAAAATGTTCATTTTTGCGTGAACTATCCCTTTAAATACATATATTTAAATGCTTAAATTGATAAGTTGTAGTCAAATTTTTCTAACATTAATGATTTATCAAATGTAGAAGTGATTTGTCAACATTGTTTTGATTAATTTGATCCTATAGCGTCAATCGTGTATCAAAATCGTGCATCTTTTTATAATTAAAAAGATCAAGACTGATCATACCAGTTGAATGAATGAGTAGTGGGCTTCTTTGTGATGCCATGCTATTCGTCGATCAGAGGTGTCAGTTTGATTTAAGACGCCGCCCTCTTTTGTGAGTCATGGCCTGAGTCACTTTGCTCCTCAGGGATCTACCGTCATCAATATGCATTAGCAGCACCTTGGCGATATGCTCTCTCTTCAGCGCTGAATCTGCGGATTTAGCCCTCGCTGGCCAGACTCTACAGCAGGGCCCTTCAGAGGGGATCAACCTGATGGTTCTTGCTTTTCTTTATTATATAAGCAGACCGGATCCCATTCCCAGATGGATAAAAATGATCTTAAAGTTATGATACTGTAAGTTTGGTAAAGCCAGTAACTTCTGCAAGGTATCTGTGTTGGAGAAGAGACTTAACCATTTATAAAGTGCTTTTTACATTGAGTAAACTCCAGTTTATGCATCTAGAAAGTATAGCTTTATCTTAAATTAGTCATTTAGACCATGTTTTATTTAGTTATTATCAAATACTAAACTGTTTTTACGGAATATAAAGTGCTCTTCTTTTTACCCCATGACTTTGACAATGAAAAATGAATAGAGAAACGTGAAATCTTTTCATAAAAATTGAATTTATTGTATAAAATTAATTGTCTTGGAATTCTGTATATTTTGGATGACAGACAAACAAACAAACAAATACGCATACAAGCAGTTTTTGTACAAAAGATAACAATTTAAAGGTGCCATAGAATGAAAATCTGTATATATCTAGGCATAGCTGAATTATAAGAGTTCAGTATGTGGAGATGACATACCTGTGAAAAATCCTGGTAAAAAACAAACCACCCGATTAATATGCATGCCCCAGACTGTGTTTGATTGTTCACAAATGTTTCCTAGTGAGATTACAGCAAATGTATATTTTCCCCTTATTTTCTAAGTGTAACATAGCATATTATATTCTCTATGTATGCGGGTCTCTTATTTTAAAAACTGGACAGTCTTAAAGAACAGTTCAAAGCAGGCAGCCATACTGTACATGGCCACGTAGTACCTTATCTAATTTGTTTACAGCTCCCCAGAAAGCAAAATTTGTGAAATATTAGTTTATTCAGTACCACCCCAGAATAAGGTCTGTTTAATTGTATTGTTTGTTAGTTTAACATGTATATTGTGAAATGTGCAATATACCTTTGTAATGAGGCAACAGACATGTGTTTGTAATAAGGTAACAGACACGAGTACACTGGTGAATTAATGTTTAATGCACATTTATGAACATTTTATGATTTTTGTGTAGTAAAAAGGCCACAATAAACGTCATAAAACTTTTTATTAAATTGATTGATGTTGGATCTGGGTGGGGCCAAGCTGGACCGCTCACTCCAACCCAGGCTCATTCTGAAAACGTACCTCCACAGATGTTTCTGGAGACCGCGAAATACGTCCCGGCGGCACGTTTTTCTGTAGTTTTTGTTTTCGCGAATCCGCTAGAGGTAGCTGTGTACGCTTTTTGAAATCTCAAATTTACCTCACGAGTGCCATTGGCGCCTGCTGTTCTCGTGAAAACCCACCAGAGGCCGCTGTCGACTCACTTTTTGACAGATTTTCTGACTGACTGAGAAACGATCGGCTGACCCTCCCTCCCCCTACCCTAAACCCAACCAATTTTATCGATTGACCTGACTACCCACTTCCCTAAACCCAACTAACACGTTTCAAAAGCAACCTAAAAAAATAAAAGTCCTTGTCTGATTTTTTTTTATTTTTACCACATTTTCAGATTTTACCACACCCTCACCCTGCTATTCACCTGTTTGTTTTATATTTTGGATTCTGTTTTTCTCTTACTTGCTATCTTCACCGGACTCGCACCCCCGTCTTCGTGGTCAACTCCTCTCTGCATGTCAAATCCGCCGACATACGTGGCGCGCTAATGGGACAAACTGGTTGCAGCCGAAATGCCGTCCATACGGAGGTAAGCGGTCGGTCAGCTGGTAAGCGCAAAAAGGAACAGCGTCACACCACCCCGCAGTGTTTGTTTAAAAAAAATTAAATGCAGTCACACGTACCTCCGCCTACATAATTTGCTGTCTCCAGAAACGTCCGCAGGGCTACGTTTTCACAATGAGCCTGTGTTGGCTCAATCTGATTCTCAGGGCTCTGTAATGTTTGGGGAATTTACAAATTGAACCAAAACAAACGATTATAATTGGCTTGAGATTGACAATAAAAATTGGGGAAATGCTTCAACCAGCAAAACCTGGGAATAAAAAATAAATTAGATTTGATGTTAATTCCTGCCTGTGTTTTAAAATACATTAAACCCACACAATACAACTCTCAGTACACCTCTATACATACCTTCTTCATAGGTCACATTGAAGCTTTTAAACTTAATGGATCTATGACTTTTAAGCAATACATTTAATTAAATAAATATTGAATAAATTGAATCTATTGATAGAATAGATGTTATTCATTTAATCTTTAAACAGACACACAAAAAAATTAAGAAAGACTATATATTACCAAATTTATAGGGTTTCAAATATAAGTTTTCTTTAATGTTAGTTTGCAGTTACATAATAACCAGAGTTGAGAAAAATGAAAGTAAACAAACAAACAAACAAACAAACAAAAAACTAACAAAACAATTAATAATAATACTTGTTTTAAACAAAGCAACTTTTCCCTGGGAATCAAATCCATGCTGTGCTGTTATTTATTAATTATTCATGCATTATTGGAAATTATTATTATTTTTGTCTTTACTTACAAATTTACAGACAATTTAGTAGGATCATCGTAAATGAGACTTGGAGTTTTGTTGAAATTTTGTCAAAAATTTGGGGGCCCATTTTAGCAAAAAGCTCAGGTATGCTGATGTCTGTTTACTGTACAAAGACTCAACGTGCGGTCTATGTTCTGCATGCCAAGACTCTTCATGACGTTACATGCTTTTCAGAGCTTGACTTGACTAAGGTAGAGGTTGCTTCATGTAGTTTTAGCACAGAAGCATCAAGAAACCTGTTCAGGCAAAAATCGTTTATTTTTTATTAATCATTCTGAACAGCAAAATCTCCCGAGTGAATCCATCTTTTCCATCTTCCACAGTGATCATCATCTGTGCATCGTACCAAACGTGGTATACGTACTTTATTACCGGTGCGAGAGACTTGTACAAGACTCGACTGCGCTGTTATCTTCACTGTGGTACAGACAGACAATGCTCAAGAATTACTTTGAATAAATCATGTAGGATGAACAGAGCCATAGTGTCTAAAGCTCAAATGCATGACTACAGCTTCTTTTATCCTCCTTTGAATTGCTCTTGCTCTCTTACTTCCAAGTACGCTCACAGATGGGCACAGTGTGATGGTGGCACTGCCGTGTGAAGCACTTCTTAAAACCCTGAGGAGGTTACATCAGAAGAAAAGCAAATGTAAGATTGGGTTGTCACGATTTTAGACTATCAAACGAATAATTGCACTGAAATAAATTACTTTTTGGTGTAGTACGATTTAATAGATTAACTCTCATAATTTTTAAATTGTAATATGAAGTGTCAAAGGTTACTAGAGTTTTCTAGGTAAATATTTAATATTTAAAAATGTACTTGATGTAGTAAATGAAATGAGTGGAAAGGGTTAAACAATAATATTCATTTACTTGTAGTATTTAAATATTTTCTAATCGTTGTAAACCTAGTAATATTAAGTAGATTTTAATAACAGAGATGTCTGTGTAGTTCCCAGCATGCTTTGCAAGGGATTAAATTAAGAGAAGAATATTTTGAAACTAAAAGCAATCTTAAATTTAAGAGAAAGACATGTTAAGAGCTTAATATTCATTAGTTTAAAGATTAAGAAGAGTTTGGAGTAAGTTTTTAAGTTTCGAGATTACCACCTTGCAGAAGAGTAGCACTCGTGCTTTGGGTCTTGGCATTTTTAATATAAAATTGTAGTTGGGTTCAATTTGCTTAAAATAAAATGAAATAACACATTTTAAGTCAATGGAAATGTGTGTCATAATTAAACTATGTTACACAAAATTTGTTACTAATAAGATTTATTTAAATTGACATTACGTGATTAATTTAATTTAAATAAAAATAGCCTCAAAATTAAAGATAATCAATTAATTTTTACTTAATTAATTTAGGACTGTTAGGTTAAATGTTAAGTAAATTTTACATGATACTGATAAGCTAATGGTATCTGATGTAAGATTTTCTTTGTGCAAATTGTTATGAGGATTTTTAAAAAGTAAACGTTAAGAGTTATTTTTTAAGTGTAGGGTTACTTCGATTCGATTTATTTAAGTATTTTGGCTACTCGGGGATATAATTCAGAGCTGGATTATTTTATAATTTGGTACAGGTTGTAGGTTTTTTTTTATTAATGCTATAACAATAACTAATGTTTTTGTTTTAATTATTTCTGTTTTCCTTTTTAATATTTTTAAGTTAAAGTTTTAGTTAGTTTATTTTAATTATTTTTGTTTATTGTCTATAGTTGGGGTTAGGATATTTAATTTAATTTAGTTTTAGTTATTTTTGGTTTTAAAAGATAAGCCTTGATGAAAATAGGAAATACTCTTTTTGGCAAATTCCTGAAATATTTTGATTTTTCTGTTAGCAATAATAAAAATAGCTTTACCTGCTTTTTTGGTTTTGGATGTGCTTCTTTATGATTAATTGTCTACTTTAGTAGTCTACTTATAACATAACAAGATAAAACGGAGTTGAGGATCCACATGCAGTTTATTTAAGAAAATAGTCAGGCAGGGAACAGTGAAACAGGTACAAACCGGAGCAAATACACTGGACAATAAAAAGAGCAGGGTCAAAAGCAGGTAAGAAATCAGTGCAGGCAGCAAACAGGATAGACAATAAATAAAACACGAGTCAAAAACACAGGAACGCTAGACAAGAAATAATGCTTTAATTGCTTACAGAAAACAAGACTCAGCAACGTGTGTGTGAGGGAGGTTATAGTCCTGGTAATGAGTCTTCACAAGCTTCAGCTGTGTGTTTGCAATTAAGAAGAGAAAACTGGAACTGATGTGTGAGTGGTGCATGATGGGATTTGTAGTTCACATCAGTGGCAGATTTGAAGATCTCCAGCAATCTGCAACTGTTAGATTGCTGGTGATCATGACACTACTATTACTACTTTTTTTTACAGTACAAACTGTAATATTGCGAAACATTACAATCATTTAAAATAGCTTTAAAATATAATTTAATTATTTTTATCATTGTATTTTCATTGTTACAATATTTGTTTGCTAATATGAGATTTTTAAGTGCATAGTTATCACAATTATTTTTGATAATCAGATCAAACAATCATGAGGTTATTATGTAACAGTCCAATACATTATATGTTTGTGCAACACCTTCTTGTGTATGATATAACCTTTTCTTCTCTGAAACGCCCTGTTGGATTTCAGAACTTCTCACTTCTCAATCTTTTCCTGCAAAGATTGTGTGTCATTCTCTCATTCTCTCTCTTTGCTACAAATTTGATCATCACCAAAGCAGATAATGACTTGGATCAGCTCAGGCTTTGTCTGGATAATATTCATAGGCATGTACTATATGCATATACTAATGCCTTACATTTCACTCCATCTGTTCTACTTAAAGGGATCCTATCATGAAAATCAGACTTTTTCTAGGTGCTATAATTTGATCTCCAGTGCATTTAGTACAAGCACAGAAAACATATGAAATAGGACAATTACTCCTTTGTTTTGGAAGGGCTTTCTTCACAAGTATGTAAAAAAGAGCCGTTCAGATTTCACTCCTCTAGTGATCTAGAAGGGGATCATATATACTGTAAAAGGGATTAGTTGACACTATTTAAATAGTGAGGAAATGAGGAAACCTGTTGCTTTTAAAGTACCTAGTTGACAAAATATCAAGTAAATGAACTAATTTACAATAACATAACTAATTTATACCATTAATTAAGTTGTCAGTTCCTTATTGCATACAGTTTACTCACTTTATAAGCAAAGTAACTATCCAGTATAGTTATATTATACAGTGCTTCATGCTCTAACTTTCATATCTGAATGCAAGTAATTTAAAATTGTGTTTCCAAATTTCCTTGCCTAATGTACTTGTTTAAAAACTGTATTGCTAATGTGGCTGAAGTTACCATTTTGTAACTGTATTTGAATTATAAGAGCAGTGCTATTGTTAATCCCAAAAGCACTGTCAGTGCAATTTATAAACAAACATTTGTGTCAGACTTTCAGGTTTTCTATGAAGAGAATTGTACTAAAAGTGTGTAATGTTTTTAAAGGCAAGCACATCAGAACAAAGCAATAATATACTAGACAATGAGCTGAATCAACTTTATTCTACAACAACTACATAAAAGTATCCACAATTGATAAGCATCCTGGTTTAGTCTAGAAATTGTAACCTCTTTTCTCCATCATTGTCTAACTCCTCATTTATTCATTTTCTTTTCGGCTTACTCCCTTTATTAATCTGGGGTTGCCACAGCAGAATGCACCGCCAACTCATCCAGCATATGTTTTACACAGCAGATGCCCTTCCAGCTGCAACCTATAACTGGGAAACATCCATACACACTCATTCACACACATAGGTCACAGCAAGAAGGTCGCTGGTTCGAGCCTCGGCTGGGTCAGTTGGCGTTTCTGTTTGGAGTTTGCATGCTCTCCCTGCGTTTGCATGGGATTCCTCCGGGTGCTCCGGTTTCTCCCACAGTCCAAAGACATGCGGTACAGGTGAATTGGGTAGGCTAAATTGTCCGTAGTGTATGAGTGTGAATGAGTGTGTATGGATGTTTCCCAGAGATGGGTTGTAGCTGGAAGGGCATCCTCTGCGTAAAACATGCTGCATGAGTTGGCAGTTCATTCCGCTGTGGCGACCCCAGATTAATAAAGGGATTAAGCCGAAAAAAAAAGAATGAATGAATGAATGAATGAATATGATTATGCCTTGATTTTTGACTTTGCTTAGGCAAAAACTCTTGTCTCTTAACAGGTATAATGTACATGTCATGGTGCAGTGGAAAAAGAATTAATATTGTGTATGACTCCCATGAGCTTGGAGGACTGCATCCATACATTTCTGCAATGACTCAAATAACTTATTAATAAAGTCATCTGGAATGGCAAAGAAAGCGTTCCTGCAGGACTCCCAGAGTTCATCAAGATTATTTGGATTCATCCTTATTGCCTCCCCTTCATCTTACCCCAGGCATGCCCAATAATGTTCAAATGTTCAGGAACTTTGATGTGGAGGCTGAAGTATGAGATGGAGCGCTATCCTGCTGAAGAATTTGCACTCTCCTGTGGTTTGTAATGTAATGGGCAGTACAAATGTCTTGATACCTCAGGCTGTTGATGTTGCCATCCACCCTGCAGATCTCTCACACGCCCCAGTACTAAATGTAACTCCAAACCAGGATTTTTCCTTCACCAAACTTGACTGATTTCTTTAAGAATC
Organism: Danio aesculapii; assembly: GCF_903798145.1. NCBI lineage: Eukaryota > Metazoa > Chordata > Actinopteri > Cypriniformes > Danionidae > Danio > Danio aesculapii. The sequence continues at coordinate 27,933,325 of NC_079446.1, read as the reverse complement.
TTGGGTCCATGCGGGTTCCAATAGGTGTTCTGCAGTATCTGTGATGATTGGGATGCAGTTCAACATCTACCTTCTGCCACTTTTTCAAATGATCAACAAGAAGGCAAGTTATCATTTGTTGCTCTTTCAACTGGGATCGAAGTCAAGACTTTTGTCAGATAGTGTATGTTGTTGCTCTTGGTCGATTTCTGTGCCATGTTTTCAATCCCGCCTTTTGCAGGGCAGGGATCTTAGAGTGTTAGAAACAGTATCCAGTCGCTTATCCTTTTTGACCTTTTCTTTGAACAAAAAACAAAAAAGAACTTTGTTTTTTATAGTATGAAGTGGCCCAATGGCTTTAAACTGCTTCTGCTCATTTCTGAAATTTGGGCCGCTCTATATTGGCTTTCTCCACCCTCTTCTGTAAGCAGCAGCTCATTTGCATTTAAAGGAACACACACACAAATGATGTGTTCTTGCTCACACCCACATTGCCAAGCTCTAATAAACAATCCCAAAGAGTATTTGAGTTGCAACTTCACAGACCCCGGAGATACATCACACATCTTATGAAAAGGGGCAAAATATGTCCTGTTTTCACAAAAGACGTTTCTGCACTCCTACTGCACCAGCGTGATGTCAGAAATTCTTGTCCGGAGTCTCAATGCAATCTGCAGCACAAGGCGTCATCACTTTGAGTTTCGTGACTGCTTCAATGCTTATGTGCGTGTCGTGCTCCAACTTAAACACGGCGTTCTCTATCTCTCTGGCTCAGATTCAGGTCACTCCCTGTAACACAGATGGCGCTGAGCTTCAGTGATGAATGCTGGAGTATCGGGAGGTTGCGCAGAGCAGGGAGATGCATGTGGAAGTCTTTATCATACCAGCCGATTGGCACTTCATCAGAGCACTGCAGCCTCTTGCAGTAACTCATAGTCGGGTGTTTCGTCCTCCTTCTCTTGTCTAATACAGCTTTAAAGCATACGCAGTGTGTTCTCCAGTCAGCCTGTAGGGGATAGACCTGCACAGAGAGATGGTTCATCAGAAAAGTAATCCTTCCTGAGTGTGATAAATTTATACTGCTTTTTGCCTATTCAGTGATATTCTGGTGATGTACAGTTTCTGCCAGTCACAGAGGCCTTGCAGTTATTTTCCCAACTTCACTAATGTCCAAACTCTTATTATTAGTCTTCCTTTTTTGGGGTTATGTGATATGAATTGGCAAAGAAATTGTTTTTTATTGTTGTTAATTAAAAGTGTTTTGGTATCTCATGTTTTCAAAGATCTTTGGAGGAATGGTGTTAATTAAATACAATTTATTATCTGTTAGATCTTACTCAAACTTACATTTACCAAACAAACAACATTTGTGAAGCAGAACAATGAATTTGATATAAGAAAGTGATTATAGAAAAGGCTGACATTCCCATTTGCTTTTATTATTATTATTATTATTATCTTTATTATTTATTTATTTGTTTATTTGGGTGATGCAGTGGCGCTGTAGGAAGTGCTGTCGCTTCACAGCAAGAAGGTCGCTGGTTCGAGCCTTGGCTGGGTCAGTTGGCATTTCTTTGTTGAGTTTGCATGTTCTCTCTGCGTTTGGGTGGGTTTCCTCTGGGTGCTCTGGTTTCCCCCACAGTCCAAAGACATGCGGTACAGGTGAATTGGGAAGGCTAAATGGTCCGTAGTGTATGTGTGTGATTGAGTGTGTATGGGTGTTTCGAAGAGATGGGTTGTGGCTGGATGCATCTGCTGCGTAAAACGTACTGGATAAGTTGGTGGTTCATTCTGTTGTGGTTACCCTGGATTAATAAATGGACTAAGCCAAAAAGAAAATGAATGAATAAATTATCCTTATTATTATTATTTATTTATTTGTTTATTTTTTATTTTGAATTAATTGTTTGTTATTATTGTTGCTGTTATTATTATTAACAACAAAACAAAAATGGTAATATTGATATTCGTCAGTAGCTATGTTTCCATTCACCTATGTTTATGCGCATTTTGGATATGCGCATAAAACAGCGGTTGATGGAAAGACGAGGTGCGCATAAGTTTTGAAAATGAGCAAAACTTATGTGCATAACTGGTAGAGTAACTTTTATTCGATATGAAAAGATGCGCATAAACACGTTTACAGAACAAATTCCAGTATGCGCATTAAAATAGGTCATGTGATTTTGTTATGTGTTGATAAAAATGTTTGTAATTGACAAACCAGTCGACTGAACACTTTGTAAAACATCTAAAATGTTGTTTTGGTCATTCTAAAATGCCGTAACCATTTCAGTATTATTAAATACCTCCAGAATCAAGAGCATCTGTGCTCCGCGTCTCATACTTTCAAACGCCACCACACATTCATTGCGTGTCAGCATACTTCTTCTGAGGCACAAATCATTTATTAAATAAAGAAAAGATTCACTCTGCTTCTCCTACCACAGCAAATTCCATTTTTACTTTTGATATTCAGCGCCAGTTACTCAGGAAGTGATGATTTTGTTTTCTTTGACTTGTTGGATGGAAACGTTGCTTTTTTTTCGCACGTCTTTTATGCAATATTCCAGTTTTGTGCATACCTTTTATTTTCATCTTTGGATGGAAACAGCTATTGTCGTCATAATGTCGTTTCATTTTGAGATCTCGCTTTATTAATTTACAAAAGTCAACATGTTTACTAACATGAATTATGAATGAACAGCCCTTGCACAGCATTTATAAATAATAATTTAGCATTTACTAATGCATTATTAAAATCCAAAGTTGTGCTTGGAAAAACATTAGTGAGTTAATAAGTTAAAATAAGTTAATAAGATGAATAAATACTGTAATAAATGTATTATTCGTTGTTTAGTAAATACACCAACTAACATTAACTTATAGTAAAGTGTTATGCAAATTAATTGTAAATATTGCTTATAGACCAATTGAATAAACCAACATAGACTCATTCTGAAAACATTGCCTTATATTCATATCTAGAGATCGTGAATTAAATAAGCAGAAGGACGTATGGCTGCATTTCGTCTTTAAAACGAAAGCTAAGAGGCGGTATGATGCCGTTTCTTTTCTCATGCTTACCGAACACTTACCTTGGTATGGATGGCTTTTTTTGCTGTTACCAGTTTGTTTATTTAGCTTATGATGTATGTCGGCGGACTTGAGACTCAGATAGAAGTTGACCATGATGGGGTTCGAGTCTTACAAAGAACAGTTCCAAAAAGACAGGAGCTAAAAAATAAAATAAACAAGTACATAACAGAGTGAGAAAGTGGTAAAATCTGAAAATGTTGTAAAAATCAAACAAGGGCTTTTCTTTTTCTTGATTCGGTTGAGTTCAGGGAAGTGGGTGGGCGGGTCAATCTGTGCTTTTGAAAACACTATTGGTTGGGTCAGTCAGTCAGTCAGTTGACAGCGGCCTCTGGTGGATTTACATAAGAACAGCAGGGGCGAATGGCAAAAAAGAAACTTGAGATCTGCGATTTGAGAAAAGCATACACAGCGGCCTCTAGTGGATTCGTAAAAACAAAAAATGCAAAAAAAACTTAGCTCCTGGGACATATTTGGCGCTCTCCAGAAATGTGTTAAGCAGTACGTTTTCAGAATGAACTCACACATGTTGGTATTTATGGTTTACGAGGATTCTCCATAGATGTAATGCATTTTATTCAGTAAAAACTTTTTATATGGCCCTACCCCACTCTTACCCCTAAACCCAGCCCTCACAGCGAAACAGAGAATAAAAAAAGACACAGTTAAGTATGATTTTTAAGTGTTTTAAATTACTAGCATATAAGGCATGTCCTCATAAACCACCTCAATGTTTTCAACAATACCTTCTGTCCCATGTCATTATGCAAATTTCTATCTCTCTAAACCACTAAAACCAGTACACACACACACACACACACACACACACACACACACACACACACATACACACACACACACACTCTCTCTTTCTCTCTCTCTCTCTCCTACTGTTTGCCAATGTCACCCTGGGTTTTTGTCACTGTTAGTTGGACGAAGGAGTGAGCCAGTAAATGAAGTGCAATCACACTCTCTGCTGCTTTGTGTGAACACAGCAGGGCCAAACCAACGTGCTAGGAGACCTATTCAATTTCAGTTCTGAATGCACCAACATTCACTTGGGATGTGTGAAGTGACATGTTTTCAATATTGATTACTCGAGAGTTATTGGAACATCTAGTCTAGTAGCTTGTACTGTATGTAAAGGCTGTTTTTTGAGTTTCATGCATCTGAAATCTTCATGGAATATGATATCTAGATAAAGACCTTTAAGTAAAAAGAATAGTTAACTAAATAGTAAAACTGTTTAAGTGGAGAGTGAAGATCATGATTCATAATGATGATGGCGCAGTGTCTTCATCAAATGTTGTCTTGGCATCAGCTTCTCTCATCTTCAAAGCCCACATCATTTCACACGCCAAAACTGCATTATTTCCTTCTTCACCATATTGTTTCCACCTGATTCTTAGATTCTTTTTAGTGAGGTCTATGTCCTAACAACCTCAAATTTTGACTTTCCCATTTGCTTTTATTATTTATTTATTTACATATTTATTTACGTATTTATTTACTTGTTTGCTTATTTATTTTTAATAATTATTATTATTTATTTGTTATTATTATTGTTACTGTGATTATTATTAACAACAAAACAGAAATAATAAGGTTAATATTTGCTATTGTTGTCATAATGTCGTTTCACATGCCAAAACTGCATTTTTTCCTTCTTCACCATATTGTTTCCACCTGATTCTTAGCTTATTTTTAGTGAGGTTTAAGTCCTAACAACCTTAAATCTTGACTGTGAAACAGAGCTGCACAATTAATCAAAAAAAAAGGTTATGATCTCGATTAGACCCCCTAGACGATCTTAATCCAGCATTTCTACGATTCTGCCAATCAAATTTTCAAGTTCAGGAGAGAAGCAAAGGCGGCTGCACGAGTCTTTTCATTGTTTCACATACATTGCTCAGCGACATGGACACCTCCAAATGATGTTGAAAGAGTCACATACTGCATTTATAAGATATAAATCACCTAATATTTTCATTTTTGTCTTCATATAATGCTGTATTCGCGGCCGAGAAATCACACGTGACTTGAGCTGCTGACCGTGACCTGTTACCATAGAGAGAGCGGGCTCGCGCCCCACTTAATGATAGACGTGTGCACGTCTACTTTAGTGAACAGAACTTGCATAGGCTATGAGTAACAGGTCATAAAGTTGTAAATAACATTCAGTTTGTGGCACAGAATGATCGTTTGAGAGACGTGCGCAAAGTATGAACAGCACTTAGTAATAAAAATGATTTAAATAATCATATCGCATTTTAGAGTTATGATTGCCACAAGCATTTGATCTGTTTTTTCTTTCATAGCGAACACACAGTTGTGCATGAAAATAAATGTTTACAGTGTCAGTATAACTACTCTAGCCTATATAATGTTGATTTTACCAGTTAATTAAATGGTCTAATAATGTTGTCAATGACAGATTGCAAGCATATATTTCAAACATAATTCAACATCAGAATTATTATAAGTAGAATAGAATTATTTATAGAAACCAGTAGACCTACAAATAAAACTATTATTGTTGTTTTACCATATGTTTGAGAAAAAACAATAATTGCCGACTCATTTTAAGCTTTATTTTACATCGGAATCATGTGAAAATTGTGATCTTTATTTTAAGCAAAAAAATTGCGATTCTCATTTTAGCTAGAATCGTGCAGCTCTACTGTGAAAGTGATTATAGAAAAATATTATTTTTATTATTATTTATTTGTTTATTTGTTTATTATTTATTTGTTATTATTATTGTTGCTGTTATTTTTATTAACAACAAAACAAACTTAATAATATTAATATTCGTCATTGTTGTCGAATACTTAACTGTCTTTTTAATATTTGCCATTGTTGTCATAATGTCGTTTCACATGCCAAAACTGCATTTTTTCCTTCTTCACCATATTGTTTTCATCTGATTCTTAGCTTATTTTTTGTGAGGCCTATGCCAACCTCAAATCTTGACTAGTGTCTTTATTTTGTCTGTCAGACAATATAAATCTATAACAATATAACTTAATTTAATTAAAATTGAAGTGTCCTAAAATATACCAAGTATGATTTACTTTGTTTAAAAGATGTTGCAAATTTAGCTTGAAACTGTCATTGATGATCAATTGATTTGTCCATTATTTTTGTGCAAGGGTTATGATCACCAGCAGTGTTGCCCTTACTGGCTGCTGGAGAAGACTCTCTGTCATTCCACTGAACTACATATCACATCATGCACTGCACTCACACACCAGTTTCACTTCACCCCTTGATTACTAACACACAGCTGAAGCTCGTCATTACTAATTGCATGGACTATAAACACTGCACTTACACACACATCCAGGCTTAGTTTTGTTATCCTGTAGTGATAATTTCAAAGAATTTTCCTGTTTAACCTAGCCGTGTTTTGACCCTTGTTTGTTTATTCTGTCTGTTTTTATTTTTTGTCTCATCCATTCACCTATTATATGGACCACTCTCTGGACCACTATCAACATGCTACCATCTGTCCCTGTTTAAATCTTGCCTGTATGATGATTTTCATATATGCTGCACTTGGATCCTCACCTCTGTTGCCACCCACAGCTCTTTACAGATGGCAGTCAGGAAGTTTTTTAGTTACAAAACCGAAAAATGATTACTAAGGATTTTGGGAAAGAAAGATCTGGATTTTTCCTGTCTCTTTTTTTAAAGTTTTAAAATAAAATCCCATGTCCATTGTTTTTGCATTTGTTTGCATTTTGTGTTTGTGATGGCTTAGAAAAAAATTATATCAAGATTTTTATTAAAGTATTTATCCATTGTTTATCGGCTTCCAAATATAAAAAGTTATCGGTTATGAGTGTCAGACGAAATTCCCATAACCAAATATTAAATATAAATCAACCAACTATTCCATAACCAAGCAGACCCCCATCTATTATACACTCCCAGTGGTTTTTGTTTGCTGCCTGCATCATCTGCCCAGTTTTTCCCGGTGGCCAACATAATAAACGCCTGGCTTAATCTAGCTGAAAATGAAGAGGAATAATGTCATCACTCTGGATGATTATGTTCGTCTTCAGAGGACAGTATTCATTTGGGATGTTGGAAAGCTGGTTTAGAACCATCTGTTCTCCTGAGGTTATTTATTCAGTTTGTTAGTATGTGCTTGTGAACGTGACTCGAAGAAGATCCCAACGCACTCCAGGCACTGTTTATGTCCTGGAGCTCCTCTGTGTTGGAGCATGATGTGCATCTAATGTACATTTGCACATTTTTCCATCCTACTTAGCAAGTGATTATTATGTGAGCGGTGCCAAAATGCACTTTTTTGTGACCCTCTCTGTCTGTTCCACTAAATTGACTTAACCGAAAGTCCTCACTAGCTTTCCTCCATCATCTCTTGTTTTTTTGTGGCCTCTTTGAAGTGGCTGGTCCCGAGGCGACACGCAGGCACTCCGTTATTTAATGTGTCTGCTTTCACGTGGTGCTACTGAAGGAAAGAGAAGGAAAGAGAAGGAAAGTCTGTGCTAATTTCTCTTTTCCCTGGAGAAGCGGACAGCACAGTCAGGCTTGAATGGTAAGAGGTGACCGAAAGTTTAATACCACCCCACCATCGTCAAATGGGGGACAGTTGCAGAAATGGGACTAGCAACGGGAGGCGCTGATTACATAAAAATATTACCGCCACGCTAATACAATTAAACAGCCGGGCTTTAAAACCCCACCAGCAGATGTTTGCGCTATTTTTGGATTTGGTTTCCTGGCATAATGAGCGAAAAAGACGAATATTTTATGATATGACCAAAAAAAAAAACAGTGAAACTGAAAGAGCTCGTGTTTGCTCCTGGCATGCGTGTGTTTCCCCCGAAGTGCGCTTTTACCACAGCAAAATTGAGCTGAATGACAACAAAGCCTTTAAAAGGTCCCTTGAAATAAGCTGCTCCGCTGGCATCTAAACTCATCGATGCTCACGGTGCTCATGCTGGCCTGGGTTTGCCCGCCGGCCGCTCTCTCTCGCCCACTACTCCTCTGCGGATCATCAATCCTCCTGGCTCCACAACAGACATAATAGAAGAAAAGTGCTGCAGTTACCCAACAGTTTCTTCCAGCAGCATGACTGTGTTTCCTGAGGAAGACTCGTGCAGCTGTAAATGATAGAGCACTGGTCTGGGGTCAGCGTGAGAGCGGTGTCAACAGGCTTTAAGGATCAGTGCGTTCCAGTGATGCCACTGACGATGTTGTATGTGTGATTTAAGCCTTGCAAACCTTACTGGTTTTCTGTTACTTGCTAAACATTGTTGTGAGAAGTCTTTTTGGGTTCACTTTATTTTGATAGTTTATTTGAGTGTTAGTAGACTGTCTGCTTAATATCTGTTGATACTGCTTCTTCAACAGACATTTAACTGACTATAAAAAACTTTGCAAGTACATGTCAACTTACTTACACTAACCCTAACCCCAACCTAACAGTCTACTTATAATCTAAAAAGAATAAGCTGGCATGTAGATGCAATGTAACTTAAATTCAACAAACGGACCATCAAATTAAAGTGTGACCGTCTGTTTTTTAATGTAAATGTCACTGTGGTTAAAGGGATAATTACAGTTAGTCATAAAATTAATATTCTGTCATTTATTACTCATCCTCCATTTGTTCCGAAGCGGTTTGAGTTTCTTTCTTCTGTGAACACAAAGGAAGATGTGCTGAAGAATGTTGGAAAAAAGCAGCCATTGACTTTTAAAGTATGTTTTGTTGCTGCTATGGATGTCAAAGACATTTTAATTAATTAATAAAAGTTTAGAACCACTTAAGTGGTTAGGAAATAATTTTTTTATGAACTACCCCTTTAAGTTTTCTGTTTACAAAGCTTCAGACTAAAGTTTGAATTGCTTGAACTACTGATGAAAAATCAAAGGGTTACTTATTTGTTTTAATTAAGAAATAATTTAATTGTCAGCAAATTATTCTGAAGTGTTTACACATTTTAATGTTACCAAAAATATTCAAATAGATGTTGTTTTTTCTTTCTGTTAATTAAAATCACACAATTCCGAAATTGTCACAAATACATATCACATTTTTCATAAAATAGTAATGACCAGTTTTTAATAGTTACTCAAATTATTGCAGAATAACAAATCAGCATATTATTATACCCTTTGTGACACCAAAATAAACAAACCAGGCTCATTCGGAAAATGTACCGCTATATACATTTCTGGAGCGTGCGAGATACGTCCCAGGAGGTTATGAGTTTTTGCGAATTCACCAGAGGGCGCTGTGTATGCTTTTTAAGATCTCAAATTTCTCTCACGAGTGCCATTCGCGCCTGCCTGTCTCGTGTAAATCCTCCAGATGACTATGTCGAATGACTGACTGACTGACTGACTGATCGACTGACCCACCCTTCTCCTTCCCTAAACCCAACCAATAGTGTTTTCAAATGCACAGATTGACCCGCCCACCCAATTCCCTAAACCCAACTAATAGTGTTTTTAAAAGCATCGATTGACATAATTCGCAATCTCTAGAAATGTAAATGGGGGGCGGAATTTTAGTTTTACTTTTCAGAATGAGCCTGTGTTGCAAATAAAGTACATTTTTCAATATTAAAATAAAAAACAGTTGCTTAATATTGTTATATATCACAATATAGCTGTTGTACTGATTTATATTTATTCAAAAAATGCTGATTTTTTTTTTTCTCCCTATTTTTTTTATTTATTTATTTTTGTATTTTACTGACTGCATTGTACACTCACTGGCCACTTTATTAGGTACACCTGTCCAACTGTTCGTTAACACAAATTTTTAATCAGCCAATCACATGGCAGAAATTTGATGCATTCAGACATGGTCAAGACAATCAGTTGCAGTTCAAACCGAGCATCAGAATGGGGTAGAAAAGTGATTTGAGTGACTTTGAATGTGGCATGGTTATTGGTGCCAGACGGGCTGGTCTGAGTATTTCAGAAACTGCTGATCTACTGGGATTTTCATGCACAACCATCTTTAGGGTTTGCAGAGAATTTTCCAAAACTGGAAACTGAGGCTACAATTTGCACAGGCTCACCAAATTGGACAATAGAACATTGGAAAAACGTTGCCTAATAGATTTCTGCTGCAACATTCAGTTGGTAGAGTCAGAATTGGTCGTCCACAACGTGAAAACATAGATCCATCCTGCCTTGTATCAATGGTTAAGGCTGCTGCTGGTGGTGTAATGCTGTGGGAGATATTTTTTGGCACACTTTGGGCCTATTAGTACCAATTGAGCATCGTGTCAGCGCCACAGCCTACCTGAGTGTTGTTGCTGACCATGTCCATTACTTTATGACCACAGTTTACTCATCATCTGATGGCTACTTCCAGCAGGATAAAGTGCAATGTCATAAAGCGCAAATCATTTAGACTGGTTTCTTGAACATGACAGTGACTACGTTTACATGGACATCAGTAATCAAATTATTTGCTTTAATCTAATTAAGCGAATAATAAGACTAAGGTGTTTACATGAGTTGCTTTTTGAATGTTACTTACATGATCCCGTTTTACATGTTATAGCACATAATTCGATTAATGTCATTGCGTCATTCCTACTTGGTAGGTGCAAAGAGTGTCAAACAGCCTTGTGTGTGTGTGTAACTATCCTGTCGCAAAACGTGGCGAAAAGCCCTACATGATTGTAATAGTTCGATTAGAGTGTTTACATGTCTGTAATGCACTTCAATGATGCGACTAAAATTGGCAAACTCCACGTCTTAATACGATTTCTCTTTAATTTGATTATGACTTTAATCTGATCAAAAATCGCTGTTTACATGGTAGACTCTTAATCAGAGTATTGTCTCAATCACATTAAAATCGAATTATTGGTGTCCATGTAAACATAGTCAATGAGTTCACTTCACTGAAAGGGCCTCCACAGTCACCAGACTCAATCCAATGGTGCACCTTTGGGATGTGGTGGAATGGGAGATTCGCATTATAGATGTGCAGCCGACAATCTGCAGCAACTGCGTAAAATATCTGAGGAATATTTCCAGATGAGGTAGATGATGAAAATTTGTGTTTCAAGGAACAGATTTTGGATCCCTTTGCTCCTCAACCCTTTGAAGTGTTTAGTGTGTAGGAATGAGTATTTCAGACTGGAACACAGCCTAAACCCTCCACACTGTCCTACTGTGTGTCATGTACTGTAACAAGATTATGCAAAGTGAATGTGAAAATATTTATGACCAAAATACAAATGATTTATATTAAATATTGCTCGTATAGAAAATTAATTTTTCTGGTGGGTCCAGTGCAAATGTTAGAAGTAGGAGTAACCAGGTACTGGCTTACTACATCTGGGGAAGCTGCATTAAAAAAAAAACCTCTTTATTGTTGATCTCTGAGCAGCGACCAACACCGGATTACCTTGTGCTGGATTGAGGCTGACAGTTCCACAGCGGATCTCTCCTGCTGCGGCTGGCGAGCGACAGTCACGCAAACCCTGTCAGTGGGAGGTGGAGAGAGGTGCAAGGTGATGTTGAGATACACGCAGACAGATGTCAGTCTCTCTACAAGCTCCAGCTATCAGAAGGGCCGCTTCCTGCTGTGATTCTTCTGGAAAAACTTTAGCCTTTTAATTCAACTGATTACACTTTACATCAAATAGCTCATTATTTACCAACAGTGCGAGCTACAGAAATGACTCCTCACGCCAAAGTTGATGCAGTTTTGGCAATTTGTCTTCCATTAATGATAATGATACGTGATTTTGCTAAGTGTTTTTGTCTTTTTACCTTGACTGGTTTGGATAAATGTCATGGGTGAATAAATATAACACTTAAACATCCAGTAGGTGGCAGCAAGTTCCTGTCTTAATCAGAGAATTGAAATGAGTTGAACAAAATGGGAGATTCATTTAGAAATTAATATGTTTTTATTATTGAATCACTGACCAAGATAATTATGTAACTAAACACCACAGTGGTTTTTTTTTTAACATAGGCTCATTCTGAAAACGTAGCCCTATACATTTCTGGAGATCACGAATTATGTAGCCAGAAGTAAGTATGGCTGCATTTCATCTTTAAAATGAATGCTAAGGGCGGTGTGACACCGTTCCTTTTCTCGCTCACCAGCTGACCACTTAGCTCTGTATGGACGGCTTTTCCGCTGTTACCAGCTTGTCTGGTAACTCGACACGTACTTGGCGAAATGGAGATGCAAAGTGGAGTTGACTGTGACAACAGGGTTTGAGTCCGGTGAAGAACTGTTGCAGAAAGTGGGTAAGACAAAAACAAAAGCTAAAAAATTCAATAAACAAGTAAATAACAGGGTGAAAATGTGGTAAAATCTGAAAATTTGTGGTAAAAATAGGGGGCCTTTTCTTTTTCTGGATTGCTTTTGAAAACACTTCGGTTGGGTTTAGGGAAGGGGGTGGGCGAGTCAATCTGTGCTTTTTAAAACACTGTTGGTTGGGTTTAGAGAAAGGGGGAGGTTGGGGGGATTGGTCGGTTGGTCAGTCAGTAAGTCAGTCAGTCGACAGCGGCCTCTGGTGGATTTACATAAGAACAGCAGGGGAGAATGGCAAAGAGAAATTTGAAATCCGAAAGAGCATACATAGTGGTGGATTCGTGAAAACAAAAACTGCAAAAAAAACAACAAAAAAAAAAAGTAGCTCCTGTGACGTTTTTTGCTCTCTCCAGGAATGTATATTGGGGTACTTTTTCAGAATGAGGGTTGTTTTTTAGAGTGACATATTTTGTCAGTTTACTAATTGTTAGAACAGTAATTTTGATAATATATCAGTAGTTCTATCTATCTATCTATCTATCTATCTATCTATCTATCTATCTATCTATCTATCTATCTATCTATCTATCTATCTATCTATCTATCTATCTATCTATCTATCTATCTATCTATCTATCTAACTGTCTGTCTGTTTAATGTCAACTTATTAAACATTTTTTGTACATTTTGGATATTTTAGTATAAAGCCTATTTAACTATTAAAGTATAAAATATTAAGCCTATTTTAACATTTTAATGTTCAAAATGGAGGAATTCAGTGTTATCTAGGTAGTTTGTCTTTATGTTCAGTTGTCATTTTATTTATAATGATTTACATTAATATACAAAAAGCTTTAATTTATATTTATTTGACTTTTAGTGGCAAACATAAACTTATTTTATTTTGGTTCATTTCTATATGTCAGCATTCAAAGTGGTACTTGGCAACACGGAGGCTCAGTGGTTAGCACTGTCGAAAGACATGCGGTATACGTGAATTGAATAAACTAAATTGGCTTGCAGCTCGAAGGGCATTCGCTGTGTAAAACATATGCTGTATAAGTTGCCGGTTCATTCCACTGTGGTAATCCCTGATGAATAAAGGAACTAAGGCAAAGGAAAGTGGTAGTTTTATTCATGTTTTAGTCTTGTCATCGTAATTATTTACAGTTGTATTGAAACTAACAAAATAAAGAATAATTTAGGATCAGAATGTCAGCTGTTGATTCAAATAACCCAATCAGATTTATTTTAAGCAAATCTTGTTTATCAATTTGTTGATAAACTAATTCATATAAAATATCTGACACAAAAACTGTCCATTTGTAAATTGAACATCATTGCTGTATATGTAAATCCCAGAGACTCTTCATCAGGTTATTATGACGGATTTAATGCTTTAAAAGTTGTTTCTGGCAGAGCTGATGTTTTAAGTCAGTCAGTAATGTGACAGTGTAAAAGGTGAGGTGCTCATCAGGGCTCCTGCAAGTGTTTGTGGATGAGTGAATCTGCTCTCCAGTGGCAGCACTATAAAGCCTCTGTTAATGGCTGGGGCTTTTGTGAGAGTCTGCAGTGCTGCACTCCTACATTGTGTCATCCTGACAAAGACTGGGAGGCAGACCGGCTCTCAGCCTTCTATTATGAGTGTGTGTTCTTGTACTTTACCTGTGCTGAAGAAGAGCTTCTTTTGTCTTTAATGGGTTTTTCTAAACCCTTGGTAAATGTTATCACGACTTACTGTATGTTGTTTTTAGCATTTCACATCATTCCCGTTTCAAGCTTGCTGTTCAGGTTTAAAGATTTTACATTGTGCATTACTGCTAAAAGGTTTGAGAAAAGACAAATGAATAGTTTAATTTGAGACATTAGAGATGTTTATAATGATGTTTTTAAATAAATCCTGTTTTTTATACTTGCTTTATCCCTAATTAATTAAATTTTAATGTATATTACATTATACATTACATATTATATACATTAAATTTAATGTATATATGTATAATGTAATAAGTTATTTTAAATTGTAATAACATTTCATCATATTTCTGTATTTTTACTGTATTCAAATAAATCATGAGCACAAAATGTAAACATATTTTTCAACCCAGACTCATTCTGAAAACGCACCCCTATATACATTTCTGGAGAGTGCCAAATACGTCCCAGGAGCTACGTTTTTTTTTTTTTTTTGCAGTTTTTGTTTTCGCAAATCCACCAGAGGCTGCTGTGTATGCTTTTTGAGATCTCAAATTTCTCTCATGGCAGCCTGATTTTCCGATTTTACCACATTCTCACCCTGTTATTTACTTGTTTATTTTATTTTTTGGCTTCTGTTTTTGTCTTACCTGCTTTCTGGAACTGTTCTTAACCGGACTCGAAACCCATCATCGTGGTCAACTCCTCTCTCAAGTCCACTGACATATGCGGTGTGCCACTTGACAAACTGGTAGCAATGGGAAAACCATCCACACAGAGGTACGCAGTCAGCTGGTAAGCGCGAAAAGGAACGGTGTCATACCACCCCGTAGCGTTCATTTAAAAGACGAAATGCAATCATACGTACTTCAGGCGACATAATTCGCGATCTCCAGAAATGTATATAGGACTACTTTTTCAAAATGAGCCTATTTTGCATATTTTACCAAGCTTTTGAACAATAGTGTATCTTAAATAGTAAATTGTATCTTAAAAAAATCTTACTTGTTCCAGTTTCTCAGATGCCTCTACTCCATGTAATTATTTCTCTACCCTTAATTGTATTTCTCTTCTTCATCGTTCTGCATCTTCTTCTATGTCTTGTCTTCACCCTTGTCTTTGTCATCTTTGTCTTCTTCTACATTTTTGTCATCTTCTTTATATTCGTGTTTCTCTTCTTGTTCATTGTCTTTTTTTCTTCACCTTATAAGGAACAGAATCCATCATGTTTTTTGATTATCACAGTCTTATACAGAGACTGATGATAGCTATGTATGGAAACGCTGCTTTATTCGCATGTCTTTTATTCGATATTCCAGTTTTGCGCATAAAGTTAATTTGCAATTTTGGATGGAAACAAATCTATTGAACCACTCCATATATGACATAAATATTGTCACAGATATGCACAGGAAAAAAAAATTGCTTACTTGTCTCGGAAATATTTATATAATGTACAGTAGTGGGCAACACAGTGGCACAGTAGGTAGTGCTGTCGCCTCATAGCAAGAAGGTCGCTGGTTCGAGCCTCGGCTTGGTCAGTTGGCGTTTCTGTGTGGAATTTGCATGTTCTCCACGTGTTCTTGTGGGTTTCCTCCGGGTGCTCCGGTTTCCCCCACAGTCCAAAGACATGCGGTACAGGTGAATTGGGTAGGCTAAATTATCCGTAGTGTATGTGTGTGTGTGGATAAGTGTTTTTGTGTTTCCCAGTGATGGGTTGCAGCTGGATAAAACAAATGCTGGATAAGTTAGCGGTTCATTCCGTGGTGGCGACCCTAGATTAATAAGGGACTAAGCTAAAAAGAAAATGAATGAATGAATGTACAGTAGTCTACATTTGAAGTGGATCCACAATAGCCGTTCTTATGTTAGGACAATTTTGAAAAACATTTTTGATACTCTGATGTTGATTATAATTAAGTATTGTTTATTATAAGAACATTACACTCATTTTCTTAAAATAAAAATGTACAAGAAATCAAATTCCTTGGTAATTAAACATTAATTTTTGCACTATGCTGAACATTTTACTTGACTTTCTCACTTGGCAGGTGTGAAAGAAGTGAGTTTGGTCTCCGCGGTTTATTATGCTGAAGAGTTTCACATTTCAAATAAAGGAGAGCAATTAAAAGAGCTTAATATAATTACGATTCACTAACACTCTTTCTGCCTGGACTTCTCTGCTCTGCAGTAATGAAACCGGGTGTTTTCTCCTCCTTCTTCATCCCTCAACAATATCTGAAAAGCACAATCCTGGGGACGTTTATGTGGAGGCCCATCAGCCGAGGTGAAGATCAGGGATCACGAGGGGCTTGATGCTCATCCATCTCTCTCTTGCTCTCTCTGTAGAATCCCAGTGCCCTCTGTACGGATGCCAAGGTTTCTCCACGGCTGCGGATCCTGGCAGTGTGGCACTGGAACTTTGCCATTTAACGGAATTAAAAGGGGATTTAGGGAGATGCGTGTGTTTTTCGGGGGGGATTGGTGGCCAGCAGAACTGTGGCTGTGGAGGCAGGGCTTTGCGTTCGTCTCACAGTGCCAGAGTGTTACGTAACATGTTTACTAACACACTAGCCAGGAGGCGATTACTCCCCATAGTTCATCCTGACCTGGTCTGATTGATAGCGGCATTCTATTGGTTCCCGAGTGTCTGATTGTTGCTGGGTTAATGAGATGTGCCGCATGCATCCGTCCAGTTCCAGAGGACACACACAGCCTTTTCAGAGCTGTAGGTCTAGTGTGTGTGAGTTATTAGATGCCATATTGGGCTTATTTGTATAATCGGAAGGGCCCTTTCTGCCCCTCTCTCATTGGTTGACTTTCTCTCTTTGTCCCTTTCTCGGTAATTGTTTGCTGTGTTGTGCTGTGCTCTGCAGTGCATTATGTAAATGCATAAAGCCTCTGGTGCAATGGTTGCACAGTGCCAGCTAGTGTATAACAGTATCGGTCTGCATCGACCAGCGTGTTGTTTGGATGGGACAGGGGGGAGAGTGGCAGCCTGTGATTCACAGTTGGACCCTGGGTTATGTGGGGTCATGTGACCCCATCTGGGAATACCTCCTTCAGTGACCTCAATAGTGTCGCATACTGAGAATGAGTGTTCATACCTGCTTCATGCAAAATAAGACACCCATGCATGCATGTGGAGCATGCACACATGATATTTGAATTATCACATGAAATAATAAATGTATACGTAATTGTAAATATTTCCAAAGTGCTGTTTAACAGAGAAAAGTTTTTTCAACAGATTTTTAAACCCTAGGGCTGTGCGATTGTTCAAAATTGAATTGCAATTGGAATTTGAAACGCGGCAAATAGCTAATCGCAAGAGGCTGCGATATTAAATATATATGAATTATTGAATTTCCCCCACCCAGAGCAAATGCGTGACTGCTGTCTGTGATAGTCTTACTAGCCAATTAAGTGAGATCACTTTTGGTCTGCCCAATCAGAATTGGGCAACCGAACTATGCAGAATGCCCAAAATACAGAACACAACAAACAAACAGGAAAGCGCAGACGAGTGGGATGATGGCATTTGTCGCTTCAGAAGCATTAATAGACAAATTAATGTCAAAGAACAACAGCATATAGGTGATAGGTCACTGCTGAGCCCTGACTTGATGGTCAGATGAGATAATCTGGAGAGACCATCAGATTAGACTGCATCAGTTGGCAAAATCATTAACACTTTAAAAAAATCATCCATCAATTATTGTTAGTTAATATACTTACAAACATGAACTAAGTATACGAACAATCATGTAAGTGTTTATTAATCATAGTTCAACATTTACAAATGTATTTTTAAAGAGATAGTTCACCCAAAAATTAAAATTGACTCATTTACTCTCCCTCGAATGCTTCCAAACCTTCATGAGTTTGTTCCTGCTGTTGAACGGAAAAGAAGATACTTTGAAGAAAGCTGAAAACCTGTAACTATTCACTCCCAGTAAGAAAGACAAATACTATGCAAGTCAATGGTTAAAGTTTTCCAACATTCTTCAGAATATCTTCTTTATTGTTTGACAAAATAACAAAACTCATAAGTTTGAAACAAGTAAAAACTGAATAAATGATGACAGAACTTTAATTTTTGGGTGAGTTACCCCTTTAAAATCTAAAGTTGTGCTAGCATGAACTAATAACGGACAACTTTATTTTTATTACCTATCCTTAATAAAGTTAAAGAGCATAAATACGAAACTAAATACGAACCATAACTAAAAGACCATTATTTTAAAGTGTTACCGACAAATCAGACATTTCCTACTGAAAAAAGCACTCTTTTTGTGGGTTGTTGTAAACTACCACTGTTTTGCAGAGAACATCACCTCAATTTGCACTGAAATTGTTGAGCGTGTTTGATGAAATTACTAATGTCACTGAATCAATCCCTGTGTCATGCTGAGCATCCCTAACTGACACAGAACTGACCTTGATTAAGCAGAGCAGGGAAGGAGTGTTTGCTTGACCCGGTGTAGCACCTGCCTCAGGTCTGTCATTCTCGCTGTTCGTCTGCATCAGAACACCCCTCTTCAGGCGAACAGGACACACTGCAGGCTGGAGTGTGTGTGTTTAGTGTGTGTTTCTGTAGGAGTGGGAATAGGACATTTGCTCAGCACGCCACTGCCTGCAGCCTGGCAGGAGAAGCTGTGTGTCTGCAGTGCTGCTGTCTTTTACCTTCCTTTCTCGTATGCTTTCTGAGGGATGGATAAAAGGGAGAGGATGAGGAAATGAGATTCACAATGATTCAGATTTGTTAATTTGTACATTTATACATGCATTGTGTGGTATATATTTGCATAATTAAGCAACATATGGTGGTAAAACACTTGAGGTGTGAAAATAGACTTCTAACTTGCTGTAAATGATTTTTTTTTGTACAAGTTTATAGTTTCAAATGTACATTGTGTGGGATTGTTTTTCTACGTTTAATTTAGCCACTGTTTATACTCATTTTAAATCCATTTTAAATGGGTCTGTTTTTGGAAGATGAAAATATAAATGGAGTCTTTAAATAAATTATCAAGTAAAATTGATTTAATTTTTGTTTACTAGGGTTGCACAATATATAATTTCAGCATCGATATAACTATGTGTGTGTTCACAACAGCATTGCATGTGGATTATAGTTGATCAGCACTACAGTTCATAAAGTCAATAAATTTAAATTTATAAAGTCACTCCAAAGTTTAACCAAAACACAGTGAAAGTTTATCATTTGCATGTGTTCTAAAAGCATTTCAAGAGAGTTTAAAGCATTTGTAACTTTAGTAAACAATAATTAATAATAGAATTATTCATAAAATTAAGTCTATACAGTTATATACAGTTGAAGTCAGAATTATTAGACCCCCTTTGAATTATTATTTTTTTTCGTCATTTCTGTGTGGAGTTTGCATGTTCTCCCTGCGTTCGCGTGGATTTCCTTCGGGTGCTCCGGTTTCCCCCACAGTCCAAAGACATGCGGTACAGGTCAATTGGGTAGGCTAAATTGTCCATAGTGTATGTGAAAAACTGTTTGTGTTTCCCAGTGATGGGTTGCAGCTGGAAGGGAATCCGCTGCCTAAAACAAATGCTGGAAAAGTTGGCGGTTCATTCCGCTGTGGCGACCCCAGATTAATAAAGGGACTAAGCCGAAAAGAAAATGAAATGAAATTTCCCAAATGATGCTTAACAGAGCAAGGAAATTTTCACAGTATATCTGATAATATTTTTTCTTTTGGAGAAAGTCTTATTTGTTTTATTTCGGCTAGAATAAAAGCAGTTTTTAATTTTTTGAAATCCATTTTAAGGTCAAAATTATTAGTCCATTTAAGCTCTTTTTTCCGATAGTCTACAGAACAAACCATCATTATACAATAACTTGCCTAATTACCCTAACCTGCCTAGTTAACCTAATTAACCCAGTTAAGCCTTTAAATGTCACTTTAAACTGTATAGAAGTGTCTTGAAAAATATCTAGTAAAATATTATTTACTGTCATCATAGCAAAGATACAATAAATCAGTTATAAGAAATGAGTTATTAAAACTATTATATTTAGAAATGTGCTGAAAAAAAATCTTCTCTCCGTCAAACAGAAATTTGTGAAAAAAATAAACAGGGGGGCTAATAATTCAGGGGGGCTAATAATTCTGACTTCAACTGTACACATTATAACATTACATTATTTTACATTACATTTGATTATTCGATTTCTGTACTTGAATACAGTTTGACTCTCCAGAAAACCTGCTGTTTGTTTGACTTTTTTCTTTGATCTATTGTATTTATTTTTTCTTGTAATTTGTTTGTTTTTTCATCCATGATTTACTTTCCTACAAAATCAGCAAAATCAATCTAAATTCAAGATTTCTTTCCAAAATACTGCTATTAAACCATCTGGTGAAATTGCATTCATATTGCAGTATATATTGCAGAAAAACAAAATATTGCAGTTTCAGATTTTTTTCAATATCGTTCAGCCATAGATTGTATTATTAGAGAAATTAAATATTTTAATGTAATTTTTAATATATGAATTCCACATTAATGTACAATTCAACCTGTCTGGGATCACATGTAACTGTATATTTGGTTCACAATCTCACAATTTTCAAACAAATGTAAATTTCAGAACAATATTAGCTTCACTGTACTACAGGTTTTTTTTTGTTCATGTCAATAAGATGCTATTTTTCCTGTCAGTACCGTAATATTTTGTTATTAAAAGTAAATATTTATAGGCAATACAGTGACTCAGTGGTTAGCACTATAGCCTCACAGCAAGAAGGTCGCTGGTTCGAGTTCCAGCTGGGTCAGTTGGCATGTCTGTGTGGAGTTTACATGTTCTCTCCGTGTTTACAGGAGTTTTCTTCGGGTGCTCCAGTTTCCCCCGTAGTCCAAAACAATTGAATAAGGGTCAATTGAATGAACTAAATTGGCCGTAGTGTATGTGTGTCAATAAGTGTGTATGGATGTTTCCAAGTACTGGGTTGCAGCTGGACGGACATCTGCTGTGTAAAACATATGCTGGATAAGTTGGTGGTTCATTTTGCTGTGGCGACCCTTGATGAATAAAGGGACTAAGCCGAAGGAAAATGAATGAATGAAAATATTTATTCTACCATATTTATCATAAAACTGTTAATCACCATAAGTGACTTTGAAATATATGTTTTTTTATGAGCTTATCTTTTTGTTCTTTTGTTACAAATAAAATACCATCGACTTAGATAAAATAATTGTAATTGTCAAAATATATTTGGAATTCCACTGAAAGGGGAGAGAGAGGTCAAATTTGGGAGATGACAAATTGGAAAATTTGCTAGATTTTTGTTTTGAGAGGATTACACGTTCTTTTAAGGAAGGAAGTACAACAAAACATTCAATCTATAGTTGTAGTTAAAAAACTAAGAAAAGAAAAGAAAAAAAAATTTTTCCAGACATGTTTCCCAAGCAGTCCTGGATGTCAGCCCTACTTAAATTTATTTTATGCACATTAAACTAGATTTTTCATTCATTCATTTATTTTCCTTTGGCTTGGTCCCTTTATTTATCAGGGGTCGCCACAGCAGAAGGAACCGCCAACTTATCCAGCAGTGGATGCCTTTCCAGCTGCAACCCAGCACTGGGAAATACCCATATACTCTTGCATTCACATACATACATTACGGCCAATTTAGTTTATTCAATTCACCTATAGCACACGAACCAGCAACCTTCTTGCTGTGAGGTGACAGTGCTAACAACTGAGCAATCGTGCTGCCCTTAAACTAGATTTTTTTATATATACCTTTGAAAAATAAAAGTTTTTGAAAGTAAATGTATTTATGTTATATTTTTGGTTTGTTACAGACTACCTGGGCAAAGAAAGCTCCAAAGTGAAGCTCTATATTCGACAGACGGAAAGTGGACACATCAGCATGAAGGACAGAACTACAGCCATAAACATACAGTAAACACTCCAACAGTCACACAGCTGCTTTCAACCCGGCCAGTCATTCCGTATCACCACACTTTACCATCTCACATGCAAAAGTGTGCCATTTAGCAGCAACAAACAGACATCAGAACACAGAAAACATAAGTATTACAGCCTCACCTTTCAATATCCTTCATATCTGCACACCAAACACCCGGCTCTGACCCACGCACTCCTCTCTCATGGGAGTAACATAGAGACACTCTCCGCTTGCATTGACTCATACAGCCACACAACACACACACAGTCGGTGGTCTGCAGCGTTCAGGATGTCCTCTTCCTCCTCCAGCATGATTAGCTGGGGAAGGACGAGGCTCTTATGCTGATTGGAGGGGGGCAGAGGAGCCGGATCTGGACCCATGTCGTGGAAGAGGAACTACTTTGCGTCAGGCAGCGGCGGCGGCGGCCTGCAGGGGATGTTCACCCCACGCAACATGACCTCCATCGCTCCCAGCAAAGGCCTGAGCAATGAGCCAGGCCAGAACAGCTGCTTTCTGAACAGCGCGCTACAGGTAAGCGGGAAAATTGTCTTTATATGTGTTATTGCGGATTGGTGTGGGATGCTGTGTTCAGTGGATGCCGTGCAAACAAGGGTTTAGATTTTGTGTTTTTGAATGGTAAGCAAAACTGAGGGCTTGTAAGATTAATATGAACTGCAACGCTATAATAATAACATTATGTATTTGTGTGGTCAGGGAAAAGCTGGGTTTTTAAAAGTTTGATTTTTATCTCACAGAGTTTAAAGAGCTTGAAAATAAAGTGTGAAAAAAGTGTTTAAAAATACAATCATTGAAAAATGAAGTGATTCTAATGTGCTGATTTGTTGCTAAGGAAACAGCAATGTTGAAAATGGTTGCTAATTTATATTATATTATATTATATTATATTATATTATATTATATTATATTATATTATATTATATTATATTATATTATATTATATTATATTATATTATATTACATATGTCATTTGTCCTTTCTGGAGTAATATTAGATATTGTTAATTTCTTTTACAAGCAGATGTAAGTATTGGACTCTCACTGGCCACTTTATTAGGTACACATTATCAGTACCAGGTTGGAGCCCATTTTGCCTTCAGAACTGCCCTAATTCTTTGTGGCATAGATTCTACAAGGTACTGGAAATATTCATCAGAGATTTTGGTCCATTTTGACATGATAGCATCACACAGTTGCTGTAGATTTGTTGGCTGCACATCTATGATGCGTATCTCCTGTTCCACCACATCCCAAAGGTGCTCTATTGGATTGAGTCTGGCGACTGTGGAGGCCGTTTGAGTAGAGTGAACTCATTGTCATGTACAAGTAACCTGTCTGAGATGATTTGCGTTTTATGACATGGTGTGTTATCCTGCTGGAAGTAGCCATCAGAAGATGGGTACACTGTGGTCATAAAGCAATGGACATGGTCAGCAACACGCTCAATTGGTACTAATGGGCCCACAGTGTGCCAAGAAAATATGCCCCACACCATTACACCCACCACCATCAGCCTGAAGCATTGATACAAGGCAGGATGGATCCATGTTTTTATGTTGTTAATGCCAAATTCTGACCCTACCATCTTCTGTTGTCCAGTTGTGGTGAGTCTGTGCGAATTCTTAGCTGACAGGAGTGGCACCCGGTGTGGTCTTCTGCTACTGTAGGCCACCCACGTCAAGGTCCAACATGTTGTGCATTCATAAATGCTCTTGTGCAAACCTCGGTTGTAATGAGTGGTTACTTGAATTACTGTTGCCTTTCTATCAGTTCAAACCAGTCTGGTCATTCTTCTCTGACCTCTGGCATCAACAGAGGATATTTTTTTCTTTTTCTGACTGTTTTCTGTAAGCCCTAAAGATGGCTGTGCATGAAAATCCCTGTAAATCAGCATTTCTCAAATACTCAGACCAGCCCGTCTGGCACCAACAACCATACCACGTTCAGAGTCCTTTAAATCATCTTTCTTCTCCATTCTGATGCTCGGTTTGAACTGCAGCAGATCGTCTTGACTATATTTACATGCCTAAATGCATTGAGTTGCTGTCATGTGATTGGCTGATTAGAAATTTCCGTTAACTAGCAGTTAGACAGGTGTACCTAATAAAGTGGCCGGTGAGTGTGCGTGTGTGTGTGTGTGTGTGTGTGTGTGTGTGTGCATTATGCAGCTAATATGCAACTGCTAATTATTTTAGTAATACTTTAGAATAATAGTCCATTAGTTATTGTATTTACTAACATCTAAGTATTAGTAATCTTGTAAAGCATTTATCAATCTTAGTTCAACATTAACTAATGCATTATTAAAATCCAAAGTTATGCTTGTTAACATTAGTTAATGCAAAGTGAGTTTACATGAACTAACATAAACGTTAGCAAAGATGAATAAATAAAGCAATAAATTTATTACTAATTGTTTGTTGATGTTAGTAACAGGGTTCCCGCGAGTCCTTAAAATGTCTTAAATTTAAACCCTTGAAATTAAGGTCTTAAATTGTCTTAAATTTAGTGTAAAATGGCTGTGAGGTATTATGTTTTTAGCCGGTGTCCTTAATGACGATAGGGAAGCACAGACACCCAAAAGGCAGGTACTGTGGGTTATCCATACTGTGACGATACACAATTTATTTAAATCTAACGAGGACATTAAATTGAGTAGCCTATTCCAAATAAATAATGACATTTTGGGGTCTTAAATTAAATTTGCTGAGGTCTTAAAAAGGTCTTAAAAAGCATTAAATTTTACTTTTAAAATGGTGCAAGAACCCTGAGTAAATACAATAATTTATGGACCATTATTTTAAATGTACCATATACCAGTGTTATTATTTTTATTATTATTACTATTATTGGGAGAAATTGATTAGTATGATAGTACATTTGATTTATATTTGAAAATTCACAATTTGTCTATAAACAAAAGATTTTAATGCCTCACCGTGTAGACAGTATGATGTAACTACACTGTCAAGATATATACTGTTCATGGCCTGTAAACCTTTTACATAACAATTCACTCAGATTTGCTGGTAGGGCCCAAACGTTTCTTCAGGATTTTCTTTGTGTGAACAGCACAGAAAAAAAAACATGGTTGCTCATGGAGAAGTTGCTGTGGAGCTGAAGAGTTTTTATCATGCTGGGATTGCTGTTGAGTTCATCCAGAGTGTTATGGATCTTAGTGTGTTTCTCTCTCTCTCTCTCTCTCTCTCTCTCTCTCTCTCTCTCCTCTCTCCTCTCTCCTCTCTCCTCTCTCTCTCTCTCTCTCTCTCTCGTTCTGTCATTTTTAATGCTGCTGTATCTGATGTCACTGTTGCTCTTTTCTGGTCCCAGTTTAGCAGAGCTTTATCTGGGTCTTGCTTGTAGGCTGTCCTCACTTACACCAATGTGTCTGGCCAAACAGTCTGTCGGCTCATAAATTAAACATCCTTCTCCGTTACCTACACCCAACATAGCCTTGAGTGTGCTTCTCTAAAAGCAATCTGACTGCTTTCTTTTGAGATGTTCAAGTTGCTTATTTGCATAATAAACTACAACAGATCTTTATTTATTTTTAAAGCTTGTTACGTAGTTCAAGGCTACATTTATATGCTGAAAGGGAAAGTTTTCTGATTTTAAATAAATTTAATTAGATTTATTTTTTAGTAAGTTAATTTTGAAATTGCGGCACAAGGTCTCAGTGGTTAGCACTGCCAATTGTCACAGCACTGTCACATCAAGAAGATCGCTGGTCTGAGTCCCGGCTGGGGCAGTTTGCCATATGTATGTGGAGTTTGCATATTCTCCCCCCTTGTTTACGTGGGTTTCCTCTGGGTGCTCCCCCAGTAAGTAAGTTGGATGAACTAAATTGGCCGTAGTTGTATAAGTGGTGTGTTCAAATGAGAGAGTGAATGGGTGTTTCCCAGTTCTGGTTTGCGGCTTGTAGGGCATTTTCTGTGAAAAACCATATGGTGGATAAGTTGGTGGTTCATTCCACTGTGGCGATTCCAATTAATTCTTTCTGAAATTATTCAAAATATTTTTAATATGCTGATTTACAAAAAATGTCAATTTTTTAGTTAGGGCACCCTACCCCTTAATAGGTAGTGTTACCTTCATTGGCTGAAATAACTGCAGGGGAGTCGTTTCTTTTAGCCATCTACCAGTCTTTGACATCGGTCTGAGTAAAGTGTAGCCCATTCTTCAATGCAGAATTCTTTTAGCTGTGAGATGTTTGAGAGGTTTCTTGCATGTACAGCTGTTTCAAGCCCACAGCGGCTCAGTGGTATTAAGATTTGGGCTTTGACTTAGCCATTCCAGGTCTCTCCATTTCTTAGTTTTCTGCCAGTCCTTGGTTGATTTACTGGTATGTTTTGGGTCATTGTTGTGTTGCATGGTCCAGTTTTGTTTCAGCTTCAATTTTCAGACAGATGGTCTCACATGTTCCTCAAGCACCCTCTCTTACACCGAAGAATTCATGGTAGATTCTATGATGGTGAGCTGACCAGGTCTTGCTGCTGCAAAGCAACCCCAAACCATGACACTTCCACCTCTGTGCTTCACAGTTGGTATGAGATTCTTTTCCTGGAATGGCTGTCTTTGGTTTGCGCCAAACATGTTGTCTGTTGCTGGTGTCCAGATAATTATGTTTTAGACTCATCTATCCAAAGAACATTATTCCAGACCATAAGTCCTGGTCTTTGTGAATATTCTCTCTGGCAAACTTCAGTCTGGCCTTGAATGTTTTCTTAGAAAGCAAAGGTTTCCTCCTTGCCACACCTCAAATGCAAGTTAAACTTGTGCAGTCTCTTTCTGATTGTTTGAGGCATGCACTTTCACATCAACAGTTGCCTGCTTTAGGTCCCGTGAAGACATTCTAGGGTTTTTGGAGACCTTCTTTTAGCATATTGCGGTCTGCTCTCAGAGTAAACTGGCTGGGACGGACCAGACTTGGGCATGTTGGCAGTTGTTCTGAAAGGCCTCCCCTTGTAGAATATTTTTTCAGACAGTGGAATTGCTCATTTCAAAATCTTTTGAGATTTAATTAAACCCTATACCAAACTCGTAGGCTGCTACAATTTGATTTCTGAAGACCTCAGACATCTCTTTTGCTCTCACCATGGTGCTCATTCTCACTTCAACAGTCGGGAGCACACCAAAATAAATTTCAGAGGTTTAGAAAGGGCAAGCCTCATTCCAAATGATGAGTGATGATTTACTGATAACATGCACCTGTTGTGGTACACCT